>NC_135236.1:564479856-564782886 GCF_051348905.1 Ranitomeya variabilis | reverse complement strand
CTGTCCCCTGTGGACCATGCATCCACCACATTAACCCATTGTGCCTTAATGGACACGTAATCTTCCGTGGCCATTCCTACAGGTCCATGCGTCTGTTGTCAGGTGCACCTTTGTACTCACAGATTGCCAGAGTGCATGGACAATGCGGTCTTTTACATGCTGGTGGAGGGTTGGGATGGCTTTTCTCGCAAAAGAAGTGTCGACTGGAAAGCTTGTAGCATGGTACAGCGTAGTCCATCATGGCCTTATTAATAGTAAATAAAATATATAACTAGGCTCTATGAACTTTTAAATAGGTTCCAGGGGTACACGGGCAGCATTGGTGTGGTCAGTGGAGGAGTATTGCAAGTAGGGGCCGCAGACAGGCTATCAAAGGCCTAAAATAACAAACAATAGGCAGGCATGGCAGTTTTAAATCGGTTAAATGGATACACAGGCAGGCACTCCAGGCAGCATTGTGGTCAGTGGAGGAGTATTGCAAGTAGGGGCCGCAGACAGGCTATCAAAGGCCTAAAATAACAAACAATAGGCAGGCATGGCAGTTTTAAATCGGTTACATGGATACACAGGCAGGCACTCCAGGCAGCATTGTGGTCATTGGAGGAGTATTGCAGGTAGGGGCCGCAGACAGGCTATCAAAGGCCTAAAATAACAAACAATAGGCAGGCATGGCAGTTTTAAATCGGTTACATGGATACACAGGCAGGCAGCATTGTGGTCAGTGGAGGAGTATTGCAGGTAGGGGCCGCAGACAGGCTATCAAAGGCCTAAAATAACAAACAATAGGCAGGCATGGCAGTTTTAAATCGGTTACATGGATACACAGGCAGGCAGCATTGTGGTCAGTGGAGGAGTATTGCAAGAAGTGTCTGACACAGTTAGTACTCCCAAAAAATAAATAGATGTTAATGTCTCGCAAAACAACTATAAATAAAAAAAAGGGTGGCATGCTTAGGTACAGGGGTGGGCTCATCTGCAGAGTTTATGACAAAGTAATTTAGCAGTAAATTAGTATTTACTGGTGTCAATATAGGACACTGACCCAGGCTACTGTAACTATCATCATAGATGTCAACAAATTGGTATTGATTGTCAGTGCCAGGCATTGAATGATGTTAGCGCATAGACTAAACATTGGTGGAGCTGTGCGAGATAATTTGGCACGTGGTAGAGCACAGTTTGAGCTGGGGGGGGAACTCTCTTGTGGCCGGCGGTACCGCCCCAGGGCCCCTCATGTTACAACGGTGTGTCTGACGTTGGGTGCGCACCACCACCGCCAGGGACACTACATTGTACTATGAGGGACCCAGTGGCAGTGCCGTCGACCAAAAGCGAGCACACCCACCTCTTCTGACAAACAGCACTGTAACTAACGGGTGCTTGCGCCAAGTGTCGAGAGTGAGACAACGGCCCCGTGGGGGGAGTTTTCCCATTGGGGGAGGTGTAAACATGTCGTATGCTGGTCAAACAGCTGCTGCAAATTAAGAGATTTTAACACTCAGTAAGACCCGTCCACAAGCAAGACCTTTTTATAGGAAAGCTAGGTGTCAGCCGGGAAAGGTGGGGCAAAATAATTTGAAATCCTGGAGTGGTTCATTTTAATGAAGGTGAGATCATCCACATTTTGGGTAGCCAGACGAGTCCTTTTTTCGGTTAATATTGAACCAGCAGCACTGAATACTCTTTCTGATAGCACACTAGCTGCTGGGCAAGCAAGCTCCTGCAACGCATATTCTGCCAATTCAGGCCAGGTGCCTAATTTGGATGCCCAGTAATCAAATGGGAATGACGGTTGAGGGAGAACATCAATAAGGGCTGAAAAATAGTTAGTAACCATACTGGACAAATGTTGTCTCCTGTCACTTTGAATAGATGCTGCAGTACCTGTCCTGTCTGCGGTCATTGCGAAATCACTCCACAACCTGGTCAGAAAACCCCTCTGTCCAACGCCACTTCTGATCTGTGCACCTCTAACACCTCTGCCCTGTAGCCCCCTGCAGCTCGTGTGAGAACCATCACCGGCGCTGTGTGCTGGGAATGCCTGAATCAAACGGTCTACAAGAGTAGCTTGTTTGGTTGCTAATATTTGTTCGAGGTTCTCATGTGGCATAATATTTTGCAATTTGCCTTTATAGCGAGGGTCAAGGATGCAGGCCAACCAGTAATCGTCATCGCTCATCATTTTAATAATGCGTGGGTCCTTTTTGAGGATACGTAAGGCATAATCCGCCATGTGGGCCAAAGTTCCAGTTGGCAAATCTGCGGTTGTGCTGGTTTGAGGGGCAGTTACAGGCAAATCTACGTCACTTGTCTCCCTTACAAAAACAGATCCCGGCCTTGCAACGCCACTAATTTCTGTTGGCCCAGGAGAAGCTTCCTCAGTAAAAAAGTACTCAGCCCCATCATCCTCCTCATCCTCCTCCTCCTCTTCGCCCGCTACCGCGTCCTCTACACGGCCCTGACCAGACAATGGCTGACTGTCATCAAGGCTTTCCTCTTCCTCGGCTGCAGACGCCTGCTCCTTTATGTGCGTCAAACTTTGTATCAGCAGACGCATTAGGGGGATGCTCATGCTTATTATGGCATTGTCTGCACTAACCAGCCGTGTGCATTCCTCAAAACACTGAAGGACTTGACACAGGTCTTGTAGCTTCGACCACTGCACACCTGACAACTCCATGTCTGCCATCCAACTGCCTGCCCGTGTATCCTCCCACAAATACATAACAGCACGCCTCTGTTCGCACACTCTCTGAAGCATGTGCAGTGTGGAGTTCCACCTTGTTGCAACGTCGATGATTAGGCGATGCTGAGGAAGGTTCAAAGAACGCTGATAGTTCTGTATACGGCTGGAGTGTACAGGCGAACGGCGGATATGCGAGCAAAGTCTGCGCACTTTGAGGAGCAGGTCGGGTAACCCCGGATAACTTTTCAGGAAGCACTGCACCACCAGGTTTAAGGTGTGAGCCAGGCAAGGAATGTGTTTCAGTTGGGAAAGGGCTATGGCAGCCATGAAATTCCTTCCGTTATCACTCACTACCTTGCCTGCCTCAAGATGTACAGTGCCCAGCCATGACTGAGTTTCTTTCTGCAAGAACTCGGACAGAACTTCCGCGGTGTGTCTGCTGTCGCCCAAACACTTCATTGCCAATACAGCCTGCTGACGCTTGCCACTAGCTGTCCCATAATGGCACACCTGGTGTGCAACAGTGGCAGCTGCGGATGGAGTGGATGTGCGACTGCGGTCTGTGGACGAGCTCTCGCTTCTGCAGGAGGAGGAGGAAGAGGAGGAGGGGGGCGAACGCCTACAGCCAACTCTTTCCTTGACCGTGGGCTAGGCAGAACTGTCCCAATATTGCTGTCCCCTGTGGAGCCTGCATCCACCACATTCACCCAGTGTGCCGTGATGGACACGTAGCGTCCCTGGCCATGCCTAATGGTCCATGCATCTGTAGTCAGGTGCACCTTTGTAGTCACAGACTGCCTGAGTGCATGGACGATGCGGTCTTTAACATGCTGTTGGAGGGCTGGGATGGCTTTTCTAGAAAAGAAGTGCCGACTGGGTAGCTTGTAGCGTGGTACAGCGTAGTCCATCAGCGCTTTGAAAGCTTCGCTTTCAACTAACCGGTAGGGCATCATCTCTAATGAGATTAGTCTAGCAATGTGGGCGTTCAAACCCTGTGTACGCGGATGCGAGGATGAGTACTTCCTTTTCCTAACAAGAGTCTCATGTAGGGTGAGCTGGACTGGAGAGCTGGAGAACATGGAACTAGCGGTGGTGCCGGTGGACATGGGTGAGTGAGAGAGGGTTGGAGATGGTATTCTTGCCGGTGCCCTACATGCAGTGTTTCCTACTACTAACCTGGTGATTCCCTGACTGCTTTGGCCTGGCGACGAAAGCTGCACAGATACTGCAGGTGGTGTGGGAAATGGTCGGCTTACAGGGAGGGAAGGGATGTAGCGTTGCTGACTAGCTTCATTGGCCGAGGGTGCTGCAACCTTTAGGGACGTTTGGTAGTTATTCCAGGCTTGCAAATGCATGGTGGATAAATGTCTATGCATGCAACTTGTATTTAGACTTTTAAGATTCTGACCTCTGCTTAAGGTAGTTGAACATTTTTGACAGATGACTTTGCGCTGATCATTTGGATGTTGTTTAAAAAAATGCCAGACTGCACTCTTTCTACTATCGGATACCTTTTCAGGCATTGCAGACTGAGCTTTTCTAACCGGATGGCCACGCTGTCCTCCAACTGGTTTTGGTTTTGCCATGCGTTTTTGGCCAGATACGGGCCCGGTAGATGGAACCTGTTGTGATGTTGATGCCTGCTGCGGCTCCTCCTCCTCCACTTCAGAACTACTGCCGCCTGCACCCTGTTCCCCCAATGGCTGCCAATCGGGGTCCACAACTGGGTCATCTATGACCTCCTCTTCTATGTTGTGTGAAACTTCGTCTGTGTCACCGTGTAAGCCGGTGGTATTGCGTTCGTGACGGAGCACCATAGTCTCCGCTGGTTTTGATTCTGCCTCAGTACACTGCGAGGGCAATGTTCTGGTCTGAGTCAAAGGAAGAGCATAGTAATCTGGCTGTGGCTGTGCATCTGTGCACTCCATGTCCGATTCAACTTCTAATGGGCATAGCCTGTTAACTGTTTCACTGTGTAACCCAGGAACGGTATGTGTGAAGAGCTCCATGGAGTAACCTGTTGTGTCGACTGACGCATCATTCACTGTTGTTTTTAGTGAAGGACACAAGGAAGCGACTTGTTCCTGACCGGGAGCATCCACTGACGATGCACTGCTCTGACATTTGGCACTTTCCGAGGAGGAGGCGAAAGAGTTAGAGGCAGAGTCAGCAATGAAAGCCAATACTTGTTCCTCCTGCTCCGGCTTCAAAAGTGGTTTTCCTACTCCCAGAAAAGAGCGTTCGAGGCCTTGTGTAGCCAGACAACGAACCTGGCTCAACAACTCGAGACTTAGGTGCTGTACTGCTTTTACCACGACCACCTGATGCTCCACCACCACTACCATCATTACCAGCTGACAATGACCGCCCACGGCCACGACCTCTTCCACTAGACTTCCTCATTGTTTGCAAAACGTAACCAAAGTAACGCTATTTGTTACTGTAAAACAACTTATCAGGTGAACTCAAACTTCTGTAGGATTTATATATACCTTTATAGGTGCCTGACACTGAAAGGAAAATCAGGCCCAATGTTACACACTAGGTTTTCTGTGCCCCAATAATTGGAGACAGATGGCACACACAGGACCAGCACTCATGCAGAAATGCCAATCTTAATCTCCCACTATTTTTTTTTTTTCAGGGAGAATTTACCCTAAAAAAAAAAAAAAATGGCCAAGTATTACACAGTGTTTTCAGTGCCACACAATGACAGACACATGCCACACACAGCAATGGCACGGAGGCAGACTTGCCAATATTTATCTCCCACTAATTTTTTTTTGGGAAAAGGGAGAATTTAGCCAAAAAAAAAAAAAAATGGCCAAGTATTACACAGTGTTTTCGGTGGCACACAATGAGAGACAGATGCCACACACAGCAATGGCACGGAGGCAGACTTGCCAATATTTATCTCCCACTAAGTTTTTTTTGGAAAAGGGAGAATGTACCCCCCCCCAAAAAAAAAGGGCCAAGTATTACACAGTGTTTTCGGTGCCACACAATGACAGACAGATGCCACACACAGCAATGGCACGGAGGCAGACTTGCCAATATTTATCTCCCAATAATTTTTTTTTGGGAAAAGGGAGAATGTACCCCCCCAAAAAAAAAAATGGCCAAGTATTACACAGTGTTTTCGGTGCCACACAATGACAGACAGATGCCACACACAGCAATGGCATGGAGGCAGACTTGCCAATATTTATCTCCCACTAATTTTTTTTTTGGAAAAGGGAGAATTTAGAAAAAAAAAAAATGGCCAAGTATTACACAGTGTTTTCGGTGGCACACAATGAGAGACAGATACCACACACAGCAATGGCACGGAGGCAGACTTGCCAATATTTATCTCCCACTATTTTTTTTTGGGGAAAAGGGAGAATGTACCCCCCCCAAAAAAAAATGGCCAAGTATTACACAGTGTTTTCGGTGCCACACAATGACAGACACATGCCACACACAGCAATGGCACAGAGGCAGACTTGCCAATATTTATCTCCCACTAATTTTTTTTGGGGAAAAGGGAGAATTTAGCCAAAAAAAAAAAAAAATGGCCAAGTATTACACAGTGTTTTCGGTGGCACACAATGAGAGACAGATACCACACACAGCAATGGCACGGAGGCAGACTTGCCAATATTTATCTCCCACTATTTTTTTTTGGGGAAATGGAGAATGTACCCCCCCCAAAAAAAAAATGGCCAAGTATTACACAGTGTTTTCGGTGCCACACAATGACAGACACATGCCACACACAGCAATGGCACGGAGGCAGACTTGCCAATATTTATCTCCCACTAATTTTTTTTGGGGAAAAGGGAGAATTTAGCCAAAAAAAAAAAAAATGGCCAAGTATTACACAGTGTTTTCGGTGCCACACAATGAGAGACAGATGCCACACACAGCAATGGCACGGAGGCAGACTTGCCAATATTTATCTCCCACTAATTTTTTTTTTGAAAAGGGAGAATGAACCCCCCCCCCAAAAAAAAGGGCCAAGTATTACACAGTGTTTTCGGTGCCACACAATGACAGACAGATGCCACACACAGCAATGGCACGGAGGCAGACTTGCCAATATTTATCTCCCAATAATTTTTTTTGGGGAAAAGGGAGAATGTACCCCAAAAAAAAAAAAAAATGGCCAAGTATTACACAGTGTTTTCGGTGCCACACAATGACAGACAGATGCCACACACAGCAATGGCATGGAGGCAGACTTGCCAATATTTATCTCCCACTAATTTTTTTTTTGGAAAAGGGAGAATTTAGCAAAAAAAAAAAAGGGCCAAGTATTACACAGTGTTTTCGGTGGCACACAATGATAGACAGATACCACACACAGCAATGGCACGGAGGCAGATTTGCCAATATTTATCTCCCACTAATTTTTTTTTTGGAAAAGGGAGAATGTACCCCCCCCCAAAAAAAAATGGCCAAGTATTACACAGTGTTTTCGGTGCCACACAATGAGAGACAGATACAACACACAGCAATGGCACGGAGGCGGACTTGCCAATATTTATCTCCCACTAATTTTTTTTGGGAAAAGGGAGAATGTACCCCCCCCCCAAAAAAAAATGGCCAAGTTTTACACAGTGTTTTCGGTGCCACACAATGACAGACAGATGCCACACACAGCAATGGCACGGAGGCAGACTTGCCAATATTTATCTCCCACTAATTTTTTTTTTTTTGGAAAAGGGAGAATTTAGCCAAAAAAAAAAAAAAATGGCCAAGTATTACACAGTGTTTTCGGTGGCACACAATGAGAGACAGATGCCACACACAGTAATGGCACGGAGGCAGACTTGCCAATATTTATCTCCCACTAATATTTTTTTGGGAAAAGGGAGAATTTAGCCAAAAAAAAAAAAAATGGCCAAGTATTACACAGTGTTTTCGGTGGCACACAATGAGAGACAGATACCACACACAGCAATGGCACGGAGGCAGACTTGCCAATATTTATCTCCCACTATTTTTTTTGGGGGAAAAGGGAGAATGTACCCCCCCCAAAAAAAAAAATGGCCAAGTATTACACAGTGTTTTCGGTGCCATACAATGAGAGACACATGCCACACACAGCAATGGCACGGAGGCAGACTTGCCAATATTTATCTCCCACTATTTTTTTTTGGGGAAAAGGGAGAATTTAGCCAAAAAAAAAAAAAAATGGCCAAGTATTACACAGTGTTTTCGGTGGCACACAATGAGAGACAGATGCCACACACAGTAATGGCACGGAGGCACACTTGCCAATATTTATCTCCCACTAATATTTTTTTTGGAAAAGGGAGAATGTACCCCCCCCCAAAAAAAAAAATGGCCAAGTATTACACAGTGTTTTCGGATGATGCTGCTCTGCGGGGTCTGTTCCGGAGAGGTTTGTCAGAATGTCTGAAGGATGCTCTGGTGCTCCACCCTCCACTTGACTCACTGGAGGATGCCATGACCCAGGCCATGTGTATGGACCGCAGATTACATGTTAGAGGGGTGATGCAGTGTGAGGCCTTATTGTTCTCCAGCGGCAGAGGATCTAGCCCTGCGCCTAAACTGATGGAGATTGGTTCCATCACCCTTAAAGAGAAGGAAAGGAGACGTCACCTTGAAAAGCACTTATGCTTTTACTGCGGGGAATCGGGACACTGGAAGAAGGAGCGTACTTCCTGTCCATCTTCCAAGGTGACAGGAAATGACTAGGTCTGGGTAGTGATTGAGGAGGCTACCCAGACCTGCGGGTACATTTTTCCTCATGTTCTAAATTGTTACTGCAAGTGGAACTGCTGGAAGACAGTTGTCATTTTTTCTCTACAGCTTTTGAGGACAGTGGTTCTTCCATTAACCTGATCAGCCCTCATATTGTTGCCCATTGCAAGATAGGGACAGCTAGGCTTAAGACGCCTTTCAAGTTTGTCACCATTGACTCGTCTCCCCTCACCCAAGCTGGGATTCTTTGTGTTTCTGAAGTCTTTTTGCTCAGAGTGGGATCTTCTCATATGGAAACGTTAAGTTGTTTTGTCTAGGACAATCTGCCTTCTGGATTGGTATTGGGTATGCCATGATTACAATGCCATAACCCTGTTTTCAATTGGGAAATGGGGGAAATTGTTTCATGGGGGCCTAACTGTGTCATTTCCTTTTATAAACCCGTATTGCTCGTTGAACCTGTTAAATCTGTCTGTGTCATCTCTTGGTCTGGAGGGAATTTCAGAGTACCAAAAGGACTTCAAGGATGTGTTCTCCGAAAGCGGGGCTGAGGTCTTACCTCCGTATAGACCCTTTGACTGTGCCATTGATTTAGTTCCTGGGGCTAAACTGCCTAAAGCCCGTCTGTTTAATTTGTCCGGCCCTGAACGGTTGGCCATGAAGGAGTACTGTCATGTGGGACGCTGTTCACACTAGGGCGTCCGACAGACAGCAGTAATTCCACTTACGTCCACTACACGCTCAGTGGCATCGGCTAGATTTTATCCAGCTTGCTCAGGGTTAATCTAGCTGGTAATCAGGTTGGAAGCTGGGTCACGCCCACGGCCTTCCAATAGTGGGCGTCGCCGATTATAGCTTGTGCTTTTTGCCTAGTGATTCCGGTCTGGAGTGGTGGTCTTGTTGGAGGAATATCGTATCTGGTGGTGTATTATCCTTTGTCATATTCCACCTTCCTATATTTGTATTTGTTTTGCCCTGTGCACATTATAGTATATTCCTGTGTATCTGCGGCGTGGTGCATTTTTCAGTTTCCCCTGTCTGTGCTTTCTGTGGGGATTGGTGTGTGGTCTCTTCACTGGGTGGCGGGTGGTGGTTTCAGCTTAGGGCTGAAACAGGAGACAGGGTCAGGCCTGGCGGCCCAGACATGCACACCTTTAGTGTAACTTCTGGGAAAGGGACAGACAGGGTTTCCCTAGCCTAAGGGAAATCGCAGGGGCCCGGGTAACCAGCCTTAGTCTACCCAGTACTCCCGTGACAAGTACATTGCAGAAAGCCTCTGCAAAGGACACATTCGGCCTTCCATTTCTCCTGTGGCAGCTGTTTTTTTTTCGGAAAAAAAAAAAAGATGGTGGTTTACGTCCTCGACTTTCGGGAACTGAATAGAATCGCAGTGAGGAACACGTATCCCCTTCCCTTAATTCCAGGTAATTCTGTGTAATCAGTTATCTGGAGCTATATGGTTCTCCAAACTTGATCTTAGGGTAGCTTACAATTTGGTTAGGGTGCGGGAGGGGGATTATTGGAAGACAGCCTTTCTCACGTCCGAGGGGCTTTTTGAAAATTTGGTAATGCCGTTAGGTCTTACTAACGCTCCAGCGGTGTCCCAAAATTGTATTAATGTGGTTTTTGCTGACCTTATTGGCTGTTTTGTGGTTGTCTATTTAGATGACATATTGATACATTGGGCTGACAGTCATGCTCACTTGCATCATTTATGAACTGTTCTCCAGAGACTCAGGGAGAATCAATTGTTTAAGATTGAAAAGTGTTCATTTTTTGTACTAAAATTATCTTTTTTGGGTCTCACCATTTCCTGTGAGGTGTTACATATGGATCCCAAGAAAGTGAAAGCTGTTGTTGATTGGATTCGCAAGTTATTACCGTAAATTTATTAAGGGTTTCTCTCAGGTGGTAAAACCTCTCACAGATCTTACATGTAAAGGTGTAGATGTGAAAAATTGGTCTCCATTGGCCAAGGAGTCCTTTTCGTGGTTGAAAAAATGCTTCATGTCAGCCCCAATCTTGGTGAAAGCAGACCCGTCTTAAGACATTTATTGTGGAGGTGGATGTGTAGCGCCCCCACTGCCGCAGGGCCGAGGGGTACCCGGTACCGGGCCTTTGGGTCTCTGCTCTGGGGTTGTCACGGTGGCTAGACCCGGTTCCGTGACCCTGCTGAGGGGCGCACAGTGATAGATGTGGATGATGGTGGTAGTGTAGTGCCGGTCGCAGTCAATAACGAGGACACCAGGTTGCAGTCTCTTTACCTCTTTACTGAAGGCTTCAGGGTCCTCAATCCGGAATACGGTTAACCGGGCTGCGCAAGTCCGGCCGGTCCGATGGCACCTCCAGAGTTCCCTTTGCAGGTGGAAATCTGTGCCTTCCTGCTAGCGCTATGTGTTGTGGTCCTCCCCTGCTGTGCTTACGGGATAGTCCCCACAACTGTTGTGTCTGTTTCTCGTGTTCCCTCACAACTCGATTAGATGATCTTCTGCTAATCTTCCGTCCCTCCCAGGTGTTATGGTTGGGACGCACCCGTATGACGGGTAGGCTCGGAGCTCTTCCGGGACCCTAGAGTCGCCCCTCTCCAAAGGTTGCCCCCTATGTCTGCGTAGGTGATTTAGGTGAGACAGCCCGCCTGTGACTGACTGTCCTGCCGTTGGTTTGAAGTATGGCTTAGAGCTCTGTACCTCCTCGGCGTTCCGGCCGCCGGTTGTTTACGCCTCAGTAGGATGTTGCCTCGATCTTACAGCACGACTCCTACTGGTATTCTCCTTCTTGCTTTGATCTCGTTTCTCACTCAGCACAATAAATCTCGCTTCTTGTCCTTTCTTAGGGCACCGCCGCTATGAAGTGCAGGCGCGGTCCCGTAGCTTTCTGTCTGTTTGCCAGGCCTCTGTCAGGATCCCACCCCTGACAGGGACCCTACCGAATCTTCCCCTACAACACCCTCTGCCACAAGGTGTTGCCTGGTTCCAACCCAGTCAGCGTTCTTTTTAACTTCCTGCCTAACCCCCAGTTTTACCAGACTGTGAGGAGTGGCCTAATGAATAGTACCCTTAGCTCCCCCTGGAGGCCAGACTGTGAAATGTATTGGTGTATGTGATACCTGGTCAGATGAACTCCTTCAGTGCCATCAGACGTACCATAGCCCCCCTTAGCGGCAGAGCCACAGTACTGCAACGACCAGGACTCTGGGGCGCTGCAGATGCATCTGAGGTGGGGGTGGGAGCTGTATTGTCTCAAGGTCCTGTCACATTGACCAATCTGAAATCATGTGCCTTCTTTTCCAGGAAGTTCTTTTCGGACGAGAGAAACTATGATGTTGGCAATAGGGAACTCCTGGCTGTTAAGGCATTTTTTGGAGGGGGCGGCCCATCCAATCACAGTGATCACTGAGCATAAGAATTTGGCATATATTGAGTCCGCTAAAAGGTTAACACCAGTGGCGTAACTACAAAGCTATGGGCCCCGATGCGAATTTCCAAATGGGCCCCCGCCCCGCCATACAATTCAATGTAACCCCCATAGAATACAATGCAGCCCCCCTCATAGTATAATGCAGCCCCTCCATACAGGGGCAGTGAGAAAGACACGAGCAAATGGTGACGAGGGGGCAGGGGAGAGGGCAAGGAAGACAGGCACAAGGGGACACATGGGGGCTAGGAGGCAGGGGAGAAGGTTACAAGGGGACTAGTGGGCAAGGGAGACTGACACAAGGGGACTAGTGGGCAAGGGAGCCTGACACAAGGGGCACACGGGGACAAGTGAGCAAGGGAGACTGACACAAGGGGCACACGGGGACTAGTGGACAAGGGAGACTGGCACAAGGGGACACAGGGACTAGTGGGCAAGGGAGACTGGCACATGGGGACAAGGGATACAAGCATAACGGAGACAGGCTCAAGGGGACACATGGCCCCCTGACCTGCCAGAGCCGCTTGCAGCTGCGACCGTGGTAGTTACGCCCCTGCCTCACACACACTACAGATATCACACACACACACACACACACACACATCATACTACAGATATTACACACACACATACTACAGTTATCACACACACACTACAGATAACACACACACATACTACAGATATCACACATACACACCAGATACCAGCTCATATACACAACTCACAATCTCCTCTCTGGTACAGGGGTGGCTGATGTAAACCGGCTGCAGCTCCTCAGCTTCTCCTGACTAAAGCGGCTCTGTCCCGCACCTCCCCCCTGCTGTCGCCTTCTATCCCGGGGTTATTTTGGCTTTCTCTTAAATACGATCTCATTCAGACGTACATGAGATGTATGAGGGGGGAAAAATACAGACTGAGAAGCTGTCTCACCGTGATGACTGGAGCTGCTTCCTGTCTCCCACGTGCCCCGGCTGCCCCCTTCCCCTAGATACGCCTCGGACTGTTGCCGTGCAGGAGGAATCTCCTGCACTGCAACATGGTGTTGGGTGCCAGCACAGCCCGCACAGTGGTCTATCCAGCACAGCCCGCACAGTGGTCTATCCAGCACAGCCCGCACAGTGGTCTATCCAGCACAGCCCGCACAGTGGTCTATCCAGCACAGCCCGCACAGTGGTCTATCCAGCACAGCCCGCACAGTGGTCTATCCAGCACAGCCCGCACAGTGGTCTATCCAGCACAGCCCGCACAGTGGTCTATCCAGCACAGCCCACACAGTGGTCTATCCAGCACAGCCCGCACAGTGGTCTATCCAGCACAGCCCGCACAGTGGTCTATCCAGCACAGCCCGCACAGTGGTCTATCCAGCACAGCCCGCACAGTGGTCTATCCAGCACAGCCCGCACAGTGGTCTATCCAGCACAGCCCGCACAGTGGTCTATCCAGCACAGCCCGCACAGTGGTCTATCCAGCACAGCCCGCACAGTGGTCTATCCAGCACAGCCCGCACAGTGGTCTATCCAGCACAGCCCGCACAGTGGTCTATCCAGCACAGCCCGCACAGTGGTCTATCCAGCACAGCCCGCACAGTGGTCTATCCAGCACAGCCCGCACAGTGGTCTATCCAGCACAGCCCGCACAGTGGTCTATCCAGCACAGCCCGCACAGTGGTCTATCCAGCACAGCCCGCACAGTGGTCTATCCAGCACAGCCCGCACAGTGGTCTATCCAGCACAGCCCACACAGTGGTCTATCCAGCACAGCCCGCACAGTGGTCTATCCAGCACAGCCCGCACAGTGGTCTATCCAGCACAGCCCGCACAGTGGTCTATCCAGCACAGCCCGCACAGTGGTCTATCCAGCACAGCCCGCACAGTGGTCTATCCAGCACAGCCCGCACAGTGGTCTATCCAGCACAGCCCGCACAGTGGTCTATCCAGCACAGCCCGCACAGTGGTCTATCCAGCACCACTGTGCGGGCTGTGCGGTATATACATACCACTGTGCGGGCTGTAAAATAAAGAGGAGAAATCACGCTGCAGCCGATCACAGCTATGGGCCCCAGGGGCCCGAGCTCCTGCCGCACTGTGCCCCCGTACCTGTCCCTGGTGGTCGATGTAGTAGAAGTACTCCTTGGTTTGGGGGTCGGGGTTCTGGCCCTGGACATAATGAAGGCTCCTGCGGGGGCCCCTGAGGGCCGGGGACAGGCGGCAGAGTCGGAGCCGCAGTGCGTGACAGGACATGGCTAGGACGGCCGCGGGTCACTATGGAAACAGATGCTGCCGCTTCCGGGCACCGCCGGAAACATGGGAACTGAAGAAAGCATCCGCACGCGAGAGCTGGAAGTGCCGGACGCCTCACCAGTCTGTGTAGTGGGCGTGTCAGGGGCATGGCGGCGGATACAGAGAGCCACCCCCTGCTATGGATGGGAGGAGCCGCTCTGCAGCTTCACTGAGCCTGCGCACTGCTGCTTATCTATAGATAGAAGTAAGTGACGGAAGTGTGCGGGAGCAGGAGGCGGACATAGTGCGGTGACCAGGGGCGTCTGACCTGCCGGCCCCGGGCCCCTGACCTAGCGGGCCCGGTCGCAATGGCGACCGCTGCGACCGCGGTAGTTACGCCCCTGGTTAACTCCCAGGTAAGCTTGTTGGTCGTTTCTTTTTTTTTTTTTTCAAGATTTCAATTTTCGATTACTTTTCAGCCAGGGTCCAAAAATGTTAAACTGGATGCCCTGTCACGTATTTTCGAGCCAGTGTTTGCTTCCGAGCCGCCATCCTCCATTCTTCATCCTGGGGTAGTAGTGGCAGGTATTTTGTTTGAGCTGGAGAGGGAGATTGTGGAGGCCCAGTCTTCTGATCTGGTGTCCAGACCTGAAGCTACTCTTTTTGTACCTGTGCAGTTTCGGTCTAGACTCCTGCAGGAATTTCATGAGTCTAAACTGAGTGCTCATCTGGATATTTTGGCCACACGTGAAGCTGTGGCAAGGATGTTTTGGTGGCCTTCAATGGGTTCTGATGTGGAAAAGTATGTTTCTGCGTGTGGGATCTGTGCCCGCTCCAAGAGCTCTCATTGCTGGCCGGCTGGGTGACTGGTGCCTTTGCCAGTCCCGAAGAGGCCATGGACTCATCTGTCCATGGACTTCATTACTAATCTTCCTCCCTCCCCGGGGTAATACTGTCGCACGGTTGTGGTGGACAGATTTTCCAAACAGACCCACTTTATACCTTTAACAGCCTTGCCTTTGGCTGAAATTTTGTCCAAATATTTTCTTCAACATGTGGTTCGGTTGCATGGTGTTCCGCTGAATTAGGTGTCGGACAGGGGGGTACAGTTCGTGGCTAAGTTTTGGCGGGCCTTCTGTATAAAGTTGTGTATCTCCTGGTCTTTTATTTTCTTCATCGTGCCATCCTGAAAGAAATGGCAAAACCAAGCGCACCAATGAGTCCCTTGAGCAGATCCCTTGGTGTTTGACCTCTGTTGTGCAGGATGATTGGTGTGATGCCTTGCCCCTTGCAGAATTCACTTTCAACAATCAAGTGAATCAATCGACTGGTAAGTCTCCATTTCTAATAAATTATGGGTTTAACCCACACTTCGGAGAGTTCTCTTGGTTGGATTCCAGCTGAGGCAGAGGGGTGCGTTAATTGGCTCACTAACCTGTGGTCAGAGGTTCGGCGGAATATCTTCAGGGCTCAGGGGAGATATAAATCTTTAGCCGATAGTAAAAGAAACACGGGTCAGGTGTTACAGCTCGGTGACAAGGTGTAGCTGTCCAGTCAGAACATCAGTCTTGAGGTACCATCGACCAAGTTAGTTCCTAAATTTATCGGTCCTTATGAGGTTATTGAGATAATTAATCCAGTGGCTTATCGTTTGAGACTCCAGGTCTCATTGACACTTCATGAAGTGTTTCATAGGTCTCTGTGAAAGTCCGTGGGATCGGTGGTAGAGGATCCGGGTTTGATTCCCTCTCCAGTGTTGGTGGAGGGACTCATGGAGTATGAGATGGAACACATCGTGGATTCCCATCTGGTCCGCAGGACGTTGCAGTACTTGGTGCATTCGAGGGGATATGAATGTGCGCTTACCCCTGTGGTGTCCTGGTGCTGCAGCTGCAGTCTCCTGCTCATTGCTGCAGACCTGTGGGAGGCTCCGCCCCTGTCCCCTCTGACCGGCGGTCACGTGCCGCAGGTCCTGTTGCAGCGTTTACCCAAGAGTCACGACATTTTGCCCGTGTGCTCTGACAGACTTGTTGCTCTCAGCTGCTCGGTGGCATTAGCTCCCTGGTGAGTCCTCTTGGCTATCCTGATATCCACCTCTATGGGTTGAGGGGCATCTTGGCCTTCCTCTTTGTTTCTCAATTGATCAGGGCATACTTTCAGATGATCCCTTGAAACTGCTGCTGAGGTTTCTTCTCCATCCTTACTGACGAGGAATACCTTGGTATTATTAAAGTTTGAAGGCATGCCGGTGTCTGGTTCAGCCTCCCACTGATCGTCCAGCCTGTGCATCCTCCTCTTTATTTTGAGGACCTGTTCTCCTGGTACTAAAGGAGTATCAGGAGCTTGTTGGTTGTAGCTCTTTTCCTGTCTCTGCCTGGCTTGGGACAAACTTCGTTCCACGCACTCTTGCACTTTGCGGTATTGCTGCTACCAGTCGGCATCAGGTGGTGTCATCTCAGGTGTTACGACTCTCATATCCAAGTCAATGAGTAACTTGCCAGGTCTTGCCCTCATCAGGTAGGCTGGGGTGTAGTTTGTGGAGTTTACCGGGATATGGTTGTATAGTTCCACCAGATCCGGCAACTTCTCTGGCCACAACTTTCATTCTTCCAGGGGCAAGGCTTTCAAAAGGTCAATTATCACCTGGTTCATTTTCTCACACATGCCATTTGTCTGCGGATGGTATGGCGTTGTCCTGATTTTTCTTGCAGCCGTACAGGTTACAGAACTCCTGGAACACTTATCAAAGGCTGGGCCTTGGTCGGTGAGCACTTGTTCAGGGTAACCATGCAGTCACCAAGTGTTCTTGAAATGCTTTGGCCGCTGTCTTCCCGGTTTGGTCTTTGACAGGCATGACTACCAGGAAACTTGAGTAATGGTCAACGATGGTCAGAGCGTAGGTGTAGTCAGTCCTGCTCAGTTAACTTCATGTGGAACAGCGCTAGCAATTCAAGCGGTTGTTTGGTGACTATGGGCTGTAGGGGAGCCCTCTGGCTATCATGGTTTTTCCATCTCCGGTTGCATGGACCACATTCTTGACACCATTTCTCGATTGCTTTCCTCATGCCAACTTCTTCAACCTGAAAGTGACCTGCCCCATCATGGTACGCTTTTAAGACCAGACCATTGGCGCATCCCACTTCGGGACTACCACCTGCCAGTCCAGTTCGTTGGTTCGGGAGTTGATGCTTCTCCGACACAGCTTCCCCTCATAGATGAATAGCTTGACCTTCTTTCACAACTGCTGTGTTTCCTGTGGAGCATCTGGACCAGGGTGTGAGTCAGCTTGTGTCAGCAACTTCTTTATTAAGCGGACTGCCAGGTCGCTATCCTGCATCTTTGCCATCTATGGTGAGGCAACTGGTTAAACGTGGCCACTTGAACGACATAGCACTTGTCCATCACGCAATGGGAGCACTGGGCCGCTTCATGGTGGTGGAAGGCTGGTAACTCGATTTCTTCTTGCTCTTCTGGGTCTTCTCCCCTCGTCTGGTAAATTGGGCATCCTGGACAGCGCATCAGCATTAGCCTTCTTATGCCCCACTCTGTACTTGATGGTAAACTCTTAGTTTGACAGCCAGGCCATCCATCGCTGTTGCAATGCACCTAGCTTTGTGGTTTCCAAGCAAATCAGCGGATTATTGTCCGTGAAGACGGTAAACTTTGCTGAAGCCAGGTAGTGTTTAAATCGCTCAGTCACAGCCCAGACTATGACAAGAAACTCCAACTTGATGGAACTAAAGTTGTTGGGGTTCCTCTCAGTGGGATGAAGCTTTCTGCTGATGTAGGTAATCACTCTCTCTCTGCTTTTCTGCATTTGTGACAGCACTTCTCCCAATCCCACGTTGCTGGTGTCAGTGTAAGGTATTAATGGTTGGTCATAGTCAGGGTAGGCTAGGACTTCATCTCCCATGAGAGCCAACTTCAATCGGGTGAAGGATTCTTCTATCCTGATGTTCCACTTGAATGGAGGATGCATATTCTTGGCCTTCTTAGGTTGGCCCACTAAGAGGTCTTGCAGGGTGCGGCTATCTTGGTGAAGCCCTTTATGAATCTCCGGTAGTTGACCACCAACCCAAGAAACTGCCGTACTTCATGAATGGTGTTGGGTTTTGGCCAGTCCCTGATAACGGTGATTTTGTCAGGGTCTGGTGCCACACCTTCTGCACTTACTACGTGGCCTAGGTACTGCAGCTTGGGCTTCAAAAGGTGACATTTGGTCGGCTTCACTTTCAGGCCAAAATAGGACAATATATACTTCCATCTGTACCACTAACAGCTCACTGGAGCAGTGACACAGAAAGCACACATACTTTTGATATTAATAAAAACACTCTTTTTATTGAACACATAAATACTTTTAAAATACAATAAATATTAACCGAAAATATCTCAGAAAGCCGGGACCGACAGACTACTACTCAAAATCAGCAAGGAATATAACCCTAAATGTAGGGGCTAAACTGGGCAGCAATGATCAACAGATTCCTCCAATAATAAATAATTGTATTAAGTCTCTATATAAATGGAGGGTGTAAACCCATGTGCTGCAGCCACTTAATTGGATTCTATATATTGCCACCGCAAAACTATCTCTATTGCACAAATGCCCTTGACTACATCATTGGAATTGTGAGATGCCATGGACAAAAATCCTACATTAGAAAATGCTATACTTACACTGCCGTATGAGGAGTGTCCGGTCCCTCTTACCCCGACGCGCGTTTCGTGCCACAACTTCTTCAGGGGGCCCCAGTTTAGCCCCTACATTTAGGGTTATATTCCTTGCTGATTTTGAGTAGTAGTCTGTCGGTCCCGGCTCTCTGAGATATTTTCGGTTAATATTTATTGTATTTTAAAAATATTTATGTGTTCAATAAAAAGAGTGTTTTTATTAATATCAAAAGTATGTGTGCTTTCTGTGTCACTGCTCCAGTGAGCTGTTAGTGGTACGGATGGAAGTATATATAAGTGTTAGCATACACAAATATTGGATCACCCTGACTTGATTGCAAAATAGGACAATGCTTCGAACACCTCGGGCAGGTGCTTCAAGTGGTCTTCGTAGGTCTTCGACAAGACGATGACATCATCCAGGTACAATAGAACCATCTCTCAGTTTTTATGCCCGAGGAAACATTCCATCAACCACTGGAATGTCCCTGATGCGTTGCAAAGCCCGAATGGCATGCAGTTGAACTCTCATAAGCCCATGGGTGTTGTGAAGGCGGTCTTCTCTCTATCTGCCTCTGCCACGGGAACCTGCCAGTACCCACTGGTGAGATTCAAGGTGGAGAAATAGTTATCAGATTTCAGGGCAGCTAATGACTCCTCAATTTGTGGTTAGGGGTAGGCATCCTTGTGTTATTCGGTTTATCTGCCTGTAATCAACACACATCCTCATTGTACTATCCTTCTGCTTAACGAGGACACACAGAGCTGCCCAAGGGCTACAACTATCCCTAATGACCCCTGCGTTCATCATCTCCAGTAACATGCCTTTGGCACACTAGTAGTGGGCCAGGGGAACTGGGCAGTATCTTTCTTAAGGGGTGGATGGTCTCCAGTGGGGATATGATGTTGAACCCAATTTACCTGCCCAAAGTCCAGTGGATGTTTGCTGAATACTCTTGAATCACCTGGTAAACCCCATTCTTTGGATGCGAAGGGGTGGAGTCAATGCTTATGTGCCGCTTCTGACACCAATCCTCTAGTTGTTCTGCAGAGCCATTGTCCTCTGCCTGGTCGGACGGGACCAAAGGTTCTAATGCCCATATTGCATTGTTATGGACAGTAAACAGATTAGCAACAGTGGCATACCGGTGTAGTTTGGCCTCTTTCTCCCCACAATTTAAGATGCGTACAGGTACCTTTCCCTTGCAGACATCTACTACCCCTCTGGCTGTCAGGATAGTAGGCCTGCTGTCTGAATACACAGATTCAACCAGTGCCTGGTAATCTTGACCCCTGATACTTATTAGCAGCTCGACACCAAATTAACATTTCAGTTTTAGGAGATGTTACAATGATGAATGGGTCATTCACCCTCACACTGCCAATTTTTCTCTACCAGACAGCTCTACCTATCACCTCTACATCATTGCTTTGATCTCCTTCTGCAGGACTCGCTGCTCACTGGAATTGGCAGTTTCGACTACCTGTTGCAATAGAACAATAATCTCACCAAGACAAGTTTCTATCACATTGGTACCTAGTGGCATCATTGGATTACATTCTCTCAGATCAATATCAATAACAAGTCACAATCAACCCTCTAACGAGTCATACAATATGACTTAGGATAAAAGCCAAATCAGTATCTCAATTCGCAGACACGGTGTTTCGGGCTGTTGGCCCTCGTCAGTGTGAAGCATGAGAACTGATTTGGCTAGCCTCTCACCTAGCCAAATCAGTTCTCATGCTTCGCACTGACGAGGGCCAACAGCCCGAAACACCGTGTCTGCGAATTGAGATACTGATTTGGCTTTTATCCTACGTCATATTGCACGACTCGTTAGAGGGTTGATTGTGACTTGTAGGATCGCTACTTCCAACAGGTGGCGCTATAGAGTTAAGTCCTCTTTTTCTCAGAAGAGGCAATTTGCATATTTAATTTCCCAGAGGAGCATTGTACGGCAAATAAGCCTCCTTACCTTGACAAGCCAGAGATGGTATGTCACTCTCCATAAGGAGAAACGATACCCCTTAGACCCCAGTCCAGAGCCTCTCACCTAGCCAAATCAGTTCTCATGCTTCGCACTGACGAGGGCCAACAGCCCGAAACACCGTGTCTGCGAATTGAGATACTGATTTGGCTTTTATCCTAAGTCATATTGCACGACTCGTTAGAGTGTTGATTGTGACTTGTAGGATCGCTACTTCCAACAGGTGGTGCTATAGAGTTAAGTCCTCTTTTTCTCAGAAGAGGCAATTTGCATATCCAATTTTGAATAAATCCTCAACAGTGTCACCAGCAAAGCACCCCCACACCATCACACCTCCTCCTCCATGCTTCACGGTGGGAACCAGGCATGTAGAGTTCATCTGTTCACCTTTCCTGCGTCGCACAAAGACACGGTGGTTAGAACCAAAGATTTCAAATTTGGACTCATCAGACCAAAGCACAGATTTCCACTGGTCTGATGTCCATTACTTGTGTTCTTTAGCCCAAACAAGTCTCTTCTGCTTGTTGCCAGTCCTTAGCAGTGGTTTCCTAGCAGCTATTTTACCATGAAGGCCTGCTGCACAAAGTCTCCTCTTAACAGTTGTTGTAGAGATGTGTCTGCTGCTAGAACTCTGTGTGGCATTGAATTGGTCTCTAATCTGAGCTGCTGCTAACCTGCGATTTCTGAGGCTAGCGACTCAGATAACTTATCCTCAGAAGCAGAGGTGACTCTTGGTCTTCCTTTCCTGGGGCGGTTGTTGTGAAATTGGATTCTGGGCTCCCCCGGTGGCCACTTGTGGAATTGAACTTGTGTGCATCATCCCCTCTGTTCACCTGCTCCTATCAGGATGTGGGAGTCGCTATATAACCTTGCTCCTCTGTCAGTTTCTTGCCGGTCAACAATGTAATCAGAAGCCTTTCTGTGCATGTTCCTGCTACTAGACAACTCCCAGCTAAGTTGGACTTTTGTCCTTGTGTGTTTTTGCATTTTGTTCCTGTTCACAGCTGCTGTTTCGTTACTGTGTCTGGAAAGCTCTTGTGATCGGAAATTGCCACTCTGGTGTTATGAGTTAATGCTAGAGTCTTAAAGTAATTTCTGGATGGTGTTTTGATAGGGTTTTCTGCTGACCATGAAAGTGCCCTTTCTGTCTTCCTGCTATCTAGTAAAGCGGACCTCGATTTTGCTAAACCTATTTTCATACTACGTTTGTCATTTCATCTAAAATCACCACCAATATATGTGGGGGCCTCTGTCTGCCTTTTGGGAAAATTTCTCTAGAGGTGAGTCAGGACTGTCTTTTCCTCTGCTAGGATTAGGTAGTTCTCCGGCTGGCGCTGGGCATCTAGGGATAAAAAACGTAGGCATGCTACCCGGCCACTTCTAGTTGTGCGGCAGGTTTAGTTCATGGTCAGTATAGTTTCCATCTTCCAAGAGCTAGTTCTCATATATGCTGGGCTATGTTCTCTCGCCATTGAGAATCATGACAGTTTGACCGGCCCAAAAAAAAGGGTTAAATTACTGGCTGAGAAAGGAGAGAAAAAAGAAGTCTGCTACAATTTTTTTTTTTTTTTTTCCCCTCTAGTTCTGAGTGTGCTCTTAATTGAATCACTTGCTAGTCTGCCTATACTGCAGCCTTCCTCTCTTTCTCTCCTTCTAATCCTTGAATGGCTCTGTGTTCACCTGTTTCAAATGGATCTTCAGAGTGTAGCTACAGGTTTGAATAATCTCGCCACAAAGGTACAAAATTTGCAAGATTTTGTTGTTCATGCACCTATGTCTGAGCCTAGAATTCCTTTGCCTGAATTCTTCTCGGGGAATAGATCTCACTTTCAAAATTTTAAAAATAATTGCAAATTGTTTTTGTCCCTGAAGTCTCGCTCTGCCGGAGACCCTGCACAGCAGGTCAGGATTGTAATTTCCTTGCTCCGGGGCGACCCTCAAGACTGGGCTTTTGCATTGGCACCAGGGGATCCTGCGTTGCTCAATGTGGATGCGTTTTTTCTGGCCTTGGGGTTCCCTGTGCCTGCGAGTCTGAATGAGTCCATGACGATGGCTATTCAGATCGATAGGCGTCTGCGGGAGCGCAAACCTGTGCACCATTTGGCGGTGTCTACTGAGAAAACGCCAGAAAATATGCAATGTGATAGAATTCTGTCCAGAAGCGAGCGGCAGAATTTTAGACGAAAAAATGGGTTGTGCTTCTATTGTGGTGATTCAACTCATGTTATATCAGCATGCTTTAAGCGTACTAAGAAGCCTGACAAGTCTGTTTCAATTAGCACTTTACAGTCTAAGTTTATTCTATCTGTGACCCTGATTTGTTCTTTGTCATCTATTACCGCGGACGCCTATGTCGACTCTGGCGCTGCTTTGAGTCTTATGGATTGGTCCTTTGCCAAACGCTGTGGGTATGATTTGGAGCCATTGGAGGCTCCGATACCTCTGAAAGGGATTGACTCCACCCCATTGGCTAGTAATAAAGCACAATACTGGACACAAGTGACCATGCGTGTTAATCCGGATCACCAGGAGGTTATTCGCTTTCTGGTGCTGTATAATCTACATGATGTTTTGGTGCTGGGATTGCCATGGCTGCAATCTCATAACCCAGTCCTCGACTGGAGAGCTATGTCTGTGTTAAGCTGGGGATGTAAAGGAACTCATGGGGACGTACCTTTGGTTTCCATTTCATCATCTATTCCCTCTGAGATTCCTGAATTCTTGTCTGACTTTCGTGACGTTTTTGAAGAACCCAAGGTTGGTTCACTACCTCCGCACCGGGAGTGCGATTGTGCCATAGACTTGATCCCGGGTAGTAAATACCCTAAGGGTCGTTTATTTAATCTGTCTGTACCTGAACACGCTGCTATGCGAGAATATATAAAGGAGTCCTTGGAAAAGGGACATATTCGTCCTTCGTCATCTCCCTTAGGAGCCGGTTTTTTCTTCGTGTCTAAGAAAGACGGCTCTTTGAGGCCGTGTATTGATTATCGACTTTTGAATAAAATCACGGTTAAATATCAATATCCGTTACCACTGCTTACTGACTTGTTTGCTCGTATAAAGGGGGCCAAGTGGTTCTCTAAGATTGATCTCCGTGGGGCGTATAATTTGGTGCGAATCAAGCAGGGGGATGAGTGGAAAACCGCATTTAATACGCCCGAGGGCCATTTTGAGTATTTGGTGATGCCTTTTGGTCTTTCAAATGCCCCTTCAGTCTTCCAGTCCTTTATGCATGACATTTTCCGCGATTATTTGGATAAATTTATGATTGTGTATCTGGATGATATTCTGATTTTTTCGGATGACTGGGACTCTCATGTCCAGCAGGTCAGGAGGGTTTTTCAGGTTTTGCGGTCTAATTCCTTGTGTGTGAAGGGTTCTAAGTGTGTTTTTGGGGTTCAAAAGATTTCCTTCTTGGGATACATTTTTTCCCCCTCTTCCATCGAGATGGATCCTGTCAAGGTTCAGGCTATTGGTGATTGGTCGCAACCCTCTTCTCTTAAGAGTCTTCAGAAATTTTTGGGCTTTGCTAACTTTTATCGTCGATTTATTGCTGGTTTTTCTGATGTTGTAAAACCATTGACTGATTTGACTAAGAAGGGTGCTGATGTTGCTGATTGGTCCCCTGATGCTGTGGAGGCCTTTCGGGAGCTCAAGCGCCGCTTTTCTTCCGCCCCAGTGTTGCGTCAGCCTGATGTTGCTCTTCCTTTTCAGGTTGAGGTCGACGCTTCTGAAATCGGAGCTGGGGCGGTGTTGTCGCAGAGAAGTTCCGACTGCTCCGTGATGAGACCTTGTGCCTTTTTTTCCCGTAAATTTTCGCCCGCCGAGCGGAATTATGATATTGGGAATCGGGAGCTTTTGGCCATGAAGTGGGCTTTTGAGGAGTGGCGTCACTGGCTTGAGGGGGCCAGACATCAGGTGGTGGTATTGACTGACCACAAAAATTTAATTTACCTTGAGTCTGCCAGGCGCATGAATCCTAGACAGGCGCGCTGGTCGTTGTTTTTCTCTCGGTTTAATTTTGTGGTGTCGTACCTACCGGGTTCTAAGAATGTTAAGGCGGATGCCCTTTCTAGGAGTTTTGAGCCTGACTCCCCTGGTAATTCTGAGCCCACAGGTATCCTTAAAGATGGAGTGATATTGTCTGCCGTTTCTCCAGACCTGCGGCGGGCCTTGCAGGAGTTTCAGGCGGATAGACCTGATCGTTGCCCACCTGGTAGACTGTTTGTTCCTGATGATTGGACCAGTAAAGTCATCTCTGAGGTTCATTCTTCTGCGTTGGCAGGTCATCCTGGAATCTTTGGTACCAGGGATTTGGTGGCAAGGTCCTTCTGGTGGCCTTCCCTGTCACGAGATGTGCGAGGCTTTGTGCAGTCTTGTGACGTTTGTGCTCGGGCCAAGCCTTGTTGTTCTCGGGCTAGTGGATTGTTGTTACCCTTGCCTATCCCGAAGAGGCCTTGGACGCACATCTCGATGGATTTTATTTCGGATCTGCCTGTTTCTCAGAAGATGTCTGTCATCTGGGTGGTGTGTGACCGTTTCTCTAAGATGGTCCATCTGGTTCCCTTGCCTAAGTTGCCTTCTTCTTCCGAGTTGGTTCCTCTGTTTTTTCAAAATGTTGTTCGTTTGCATGGTATTCTGGAGAATATCGTTTCTGACAGAGGGACCCAATTCGTGTCTAGATTTTGGCGGGCATTCTGTGCTAGGATGGGCATAGATTTGTCTTTTTCGTCTGCTTTCCATCCTCAGACTAATGGCCAGACCGAGCGGACTAATCAGACCTTGGAGACATATTTGAGGTGTTTTGTGTCTGCGGATCAGGATGATTGGGTTGCTTTTTTGCCTTTGGCGGAGTTCGCCCTCAATAATCGGGCCAGCTCTGCCACCTTGGTGTCCCCGTTTTTCTGTAATTCGGGGTTTCATCCTCGATTTTCCTCCGGTCAGGTGGAATCTTCGGATTGTCCTGGAGTGGATGCTGTGGTGGAGAGGTTGCATCAGATTTGGGGGCAGGTGGTGGACAATTTGAAGTTGTCCCAGGAGAAGACTCAGCTTTTTGCCAACCGCCGTCGTCGTGTTGGTCCTCGGCTTTGTGTTGGGGACTTGGTGTGGTTGTCTTCTCGTTTTGTCCCTATGAGGGTTTCTTCTCCTAAGTTTAAGCCTCGGTTCATCGGCCCGTACAAGATATTGGAGATTCTTAACCCTGTGTCCTTCCGTTTGGACCTCCCTGCATCCTTTTCGATTCATAATGTTTTTCATCGGTCATTGTTGCGCAGGTATGAGGTACCGGTTGTGCCTTCCGTTGAGCCTCCTGCTCCGGTGTTGGTTGAGGGTGAGTTGGAGTACGTTGTGGAAAAGATCTTAGACTCTCGTGTTTCCAGACGGAAACTCCAGTATCTGGTCAAGTGGAAGGGATACGGTCAGGAGGATAATTCTTGGGTCACTGCCTCTGATGTTCATGCCTCCGATCTTGTCCGTGCCTTTCATAGGGCTCATCCTGATCGCCCTGGTGGTTCTGGTGAGGGTTCGGTGCCCCCTCCTTGAGGGGGGGGTACTGTTGTGAAATTGGATTCTGGGCTCCCCCGGTGGCCACTTGTGGAATTGAACTTGTGTGCATCATCCCCTCTGTTCACCTGCTCCTATCAGGATGTGGGAGTCGCTATATAACCTTGCTCCTCTGTCAGTTTCTTGCCGGTCAACAATGTAATCAGAAGCCTTTCTGTGCATGTTCCTGCTACTAGACAACTCCCAGCTAAGTTGGACTTTTGTCCTTGTGTGTTTTTGCATTTTGTTCCTGTTCACAGCTGCTGTTTCGTTACTGTGTCTGGAAAGCTCTTGTGATCGGAAATTGCCACTCTGGTGTTATGAGTTAATGCTAGAGTCTTAAAGTAATTTCTGGATGGTGTTTTGATAGGGTTTTCTGCTGACCATGAAAGTGCCCTTTCTGTCTTCCTGCTATCTAGTAAAGCGGACCTCGATTTTGCTAAACCTATTTTCATACTACGTTTGTCATTTCATCTAAAATCACCGCCAATATATGTGGGGGCCTCTGTCTGCCTTTTGGGAAAATTTCTCTAGAGGTGAGTCAGGACTGTCTTTTCCTCTGCTAGGATTAGGTAGTTCTCCGGCTGGCGCTGGGCATCTAGGGATAAAAAACGTAGGCATGCTACCCGGCCACTTCTAGTTGTGCGGCAGGTTTAGTTCATGGTCAGTATAGTTTCCATCTTCCAAGAGCTAGTTCTCATATATGCTGGGCTATGTTCTCTCGCCATTGAGAATCATGACAGGCGGTCTTCATGTGAGCAAGTTTCTTTATAGCGCTTGATGGTTTTTGCCACTGCACTTGGGGACACTTTCAAAGTTTTCCCACTTTTTCGGACTGACTGAACTTCATTTCTTAAAGTAATGATGGCCTCTCATTTTTCTGTACTTAGCTGCTGTTACGATTTAGGGCTAAGAGAACTAAAATAGGTGAACCCACTGGACCGCGACAGCAAACCTCCCCAGGGCGAGTGGACCAGGTAGACCACCCCCAATACAGGGAGCGTTAGGAGCAAGCCCAGGGAAGACAACTGTACGGCAGCTGGTACCAAAAGAAGGAGGAAAAGTAAAAGACTAGGCAGGGACGACGGGAAAAAACATGAAAGAGGACGAGATGAGGAAACGGGAGACTGACGAAAGACAGACGGGCGACGGGAGACAAACCAGAGGAATAGATGAGGAACCAGGACTACGGACGAGCAGGGGGCGACGGCAGGAGGATCAAGCTGAGGAACCGGAGCACCATTGAAACGGAGACACAGGAGGACTGGGGCTGAAAGAGAACAAGGAAAACACACAATGAATAAGCACAGGAGGCGGTAGCTAGAAACGGAAGACTAGCCACAGAGAAAATGCAGAGGATGCAGAGAAGCGTGGGAGCCAGAGACACTTGCTAGGAAACAAATGATAATCAGGCACAGCCGAAAGGAAGAGGCGGCCTGATATGCAGAGCGGCAGCATACCTCCCAGGTCAAGGTCCTCCAGGGGCATAGAGAACAGCGGAAGGAGCGGCTGATCATAGAAAACAGAGTGCGCATGCGCAGTGAAACCTAGTGCATGCGTGCCCGACAGGAAGCAGGAGCCGGAGGTGCGAGCAGAGGGGCTGGCGCAGGAGGGAGAACAGGAGCGTGCCGGAACGCCGTGGAATGGTAAGTATGAGCGCGCAGCAGGGGCAGCGGCGGTGATGGCTAGACCGGTGGTGACCTGACAGTGCCCCCCACTTACATCCCCCCTTCCTAAGACCGGAAAGAAATTTAGCCAAAACTCGGGGAGCCTGGATGTTCTCCCGAGGCTCCCAAGATCTTTCCTCAGGACCGAAACCCTTCGAATCCACTAGAAAAAAGGTCCTCCCTCTCATTCTCTTCATGGCCAGGATGTCCTTGACCTCAAAAACATCATTAGCGGAGGCAGGCCGAGGAGAATGTGTAGTAGAGGTATGGAACTGGTTAAGAACAAGTGGCTTCAGGAGGGAAACATGGAAAGAATTAGGAAAACGAAGCGAAGGAGGTAGCTTTAGCTTATAAGAGACATCATTAATGCGGGTTAAGACCTCAAAGGGTCCAATATAACGAGGACCCAATTTACGTGAAGGAATCTTTAAACGAACAAATTTAGAGGATAAACATACCCTATTACCAGGATGATATAACGGAGGATCTAAGCGCCTCTTGTCAGCATGCCTTTTCATTCTGTCACGCGCAAATTGAAGAGCGGTCTTGGTTTCCTGCCAGATCCTGGAGAACTCTCCGGACAGAAGGTCAGCCGCCGGCACCCCCGAGACAGGAGGATCCGGTAGAGGTACACCAGGATGTTGCCTGTAGACAACAAAGAAAGGCGACTTGGAAGAAGATTCACTGGGATGGTTGTTGTATGCAAATTCAGCCCATGAGAGTAAATCGGACCAGTCACTGTGATGGGAATTAGAAAAATGACGAAGATAAGTGACCAGAGTCTGATTAGTGCGTTCCACTTGACCGTTGGTCTGTGGGTGGTAGGCAGAGGAGAAGTCAAGCGAGATGTTCATAAATTTACAAAGAGCTGTCAAGAACCGTGAGGTGAACTGAACTCCTCTATCCGAAACGATATGCTGAGGAAAGCCATGAATATGAAAAAAATGGTGAATAAAAACTTTTGCCTATTCAGGTGCAGAGGGTAAACCAGGAAGGGATATGAAATGTGCCATTTTAGAGAACCTATCCACAACTACAAGGATGAAGGTGCAGCCGGAAGAGCGAGGTAAATCGGTGATAAAATCCATTGCAATGTGTTGCCACGGAGCTGAAGGAACTGGCAGCGGATGAAGAAGTCCACAGAACCATTGCCTAGGTATCTTGTTCTTGGCACAAGACGGACAGGAGGCAATAAAACTTTGGACATCTTGGGAAAGAGTTGACCACCAATAGTAGCGAGACACAAACATGAGTCTTCTTAAAACCAACATGACCAGCAAATTTGGAGGCATGTCCCCAACGTAAGACCCGCCTCCTGTTGCGCTCAGAGACGAAGGTTTTGCCCGGAGGCAAAGAAGACAGATTGACGGGAGCTACTACGATGACTTTGGAGGGATCCAAGATGTGCGTGGGTTCTTCTTCCAAATCGGTAGACAAAAAGGATCTGGAGAGGGCATTGGCCTTAAGATTTTTATTGCCTGGATGGAAGTGTAATTCAAAATTAAAACGAGCAAAGAAGAGAGACCATCTAGCTTGCCAGGGATTAAGTCTTTGTGCCGAACGAATATAGGCTAGTTTCTTGTGGTCCATATAAATCTTGAATGGGTGAACAGCTCCTTCCAATAGGTACCTCCACTCTTGCAATGCCAACTTGATGGCCAACAACTCCCTGTCACCAATAGAATAGTTTCGTTCAGACGAGGAGAAAGTTTTGGAGAAGAAACCGCAGGTGACGAATCGCCCAGACGAAGACCTTTGAGAAAGTACTGCTCCGGCTCCTACAGCAGACATGTCAACCTCAAGAATAAAAGGTTTATTAGCCTCAGGGCGATGAAGCACGGGAGGTGTGGAGAAGGCTTGTTTCAGTGACAGAAAGGCATCTTCAGCTTCAGAAGACCAGATGTTGAGGTTTGGATCCCTTGCGAATCAAAGAGATGATGGGTCTGGTCAGAGAAGAAAAGTGAGGGATGAACTGTCGATCATAGTTCGCGAAACCGAGGAATCGCTGGATAGCATTGACACCAAGAGGACGAGGCCAGTTGAGCACGGCGGACACCTTTTCCGGGTCCATACACAAACCAGAGTCGGAGATGATGTACCCCAGGAATGGAAGGGACGACAGTTCAAAGGTGCACTTTTCGATCTTGGCGAAAAGGCGATTCTCCCTCAGACACAGAAGAACAAGACGAACGTCCCTTCTGTGAGTAAACAGATCAGGAGAGTAAACGAGAACATTGTCCAAGTATACCACCACGCAAGAATACAAAAGGTCTCGGAAAATGTCATTCACAAATTCTTGGAATACTGCGGGGGCATTGCATAAGCCGAAGGGCATGACCAGGTACTCATAATGGAGGAAAGATTGGTGTGCACTAGGGTTAAGGTAGGGCGAGGTGCTGGTGTAGAGGACTGGAGTGTCCCAAACACTAAGATTAAATTTAATACACCGCACACTCTAAGGGTATCATATGAAAAAAATTTGAATTTATTGAAGTGCTTTTTAGATTTACTATTCAACAGTGCAAAATTGCGACCAGAAGTCAAACTGACAACGTTTCGACTCTTCCCGAGTCTTTGTCAAGTGGTCGCTGAAAAGAACAAAACATATATAAACAATTGTACAACACGAGTATACATATAAAGATCATTATGTTCACAATTGTAGCACACAAAACCCGAGGGAGAGAGAAACAAGAACATATATAGATATATATATACATATATACAAGACATAGCATTTTACAGGTATTGCCTCCTGTCACGGGTGAAAGGAATCCCCCCTTGTTGTAGGTGAGAGTGACGATCCGCGTGATTGGAGGTGATCTCATAATAGTTCAAAGGACGGTAGGCACGAGAAGATACCGGGGTGAGGTTTACCTTAGCAAGGTGAATAGTGGTGTAGCACGAAAAAGTATCCTTGTAGCATATAGAAAATCTATAAGGAATAAAGAATGTTAGTAGGGGCTATAAATGTAAGACAACCTAAGGTCAAATATTGAGAAAATTACCTTGCATAATATTTAATTTATAATAGATGGATAGCCCTGCTTAGTGGTACTGTAGATACAATCTGTCAGGAATATATAGGAGGAAATGAATGTATAATAAAACAGAACACATAACGAGTCATGTACAGTGATGGTGCCGAAAGTTGTACCTGTCAAAGCCGGTAAGGGTACTATATGGTATAGTAGTGGCCCAGAATAAATTGCGATAGTCCTATTGTGCCACAGGATGGAACCTGTAGAGGATGCACCTGATTATGGTATGGCCAGCATGGAGATGTAATAGACAGTACTGTATGGTATTACCAGGGGTGAAAGTAGGAAGTGGTTATAAAGGGTATTACCTTGCGCTGCTGTTAATGTGGGACTATTGTAGGATTTCTCTGGCAATACAGGTAAATAGGTAGCATTAGCTACAATGAGGCTACAGATGGAAGACCTCTGTGGAGAAATATAGTGCAAATAAAATATCTGAATGCCATCAAACTCTAAGGCATATATAAGTAGTGTATAGGGAAAGGCATCATAAAATGTTACCTTATACTGCACCTAGTAAGAGACTCCACCTGAGAGTACTCTGGCCGTAGCAGGGACAGGATTGTCCAGTTAGCAAGGGGGCTGGAGGTAGGGGGCCTCTGTAGAGAAATGCATATTATGAGCCGGCACCCTGGACAATGCCAGGGTCATATAGCATAGGGATCAGTGGGCTGCAAATACATTGGTGGGTCAGGGTATTACCTGGTGGCGCTTGTGGTATCAGCGGCGCTCCTGCGCCTTGCTGTGTGAGCAGGTGCTGAATGGCGTCCTGTTCTCGGTATTTGAGCGCGGAGGGACTTACGGCACCGGATGACGCACTTCCGGTGCCGTAAGTCCCTCCGCGCTCAAATACCGAGAACAGGACGCCATTCAGCACCTGCTCACACAGCAAGGCGCAGGAGCGCCGCTGATACCACAAGCGCCACCAGGTAATACCCTGACCCACCAATGTATTTGCAGCCCACTGATCTCTATGCTATATGACCCTGGCATTGTCCAGGGTGCCGGCTCATAATATGCATTTCTCTACAGAGGCCCCCTACCTCCAGCCCCCTTGCTAACTGGACAATCCTGTCCCTGCTACGGCCAGAGTACTCTCAGGTGGAGTCTCTTACTAGGTGCAGTATAAGGTAACATTTTATGATGCCTTTCTCTATACACTACTTATATATGCCTTAGAGTTTGATGGCATTCAGATATTTTATTTGCACTATATTTCTCCACAGAGGTCTTCCATCTGTAGCCTCATTGTAGCTAATGCTACCTATTTACCTGTATTGCCAGAGAAATCCTACAATAGTCCCACATTAACAGCAGCGCAAGGTAATACCCTTTATAACCACTTCCTACTTTCACCCCTGGTAATACCATACAGTACTGCCTATTACATCTCCATGCTGGCCATACCATAATCAGGTGCATCCTCTACAGGTTCCATCCTGTGGCACAATAGGACTATCGCAATTTATTCTGGGCCACTACTATACCATATAGTACCCTTACCGGCTTTGACAGGTACAACTTTCGGCACCATCACTGTACATGACTCGTTATGTGTTCTGTTTTATTATACATTCATTTCCTCCTATATATTCCTGACAGATTGTATCTACAGTACCACTAAGCAGGGCTATCCATCTATTATAAATTAAATATTATGCAAGGTAATTTTCTCAATATTTGACCTTAGGTTGTCTTACATTTATAGCCCCTACTAACATTCTTTATTCCTTATAGATTTTCTATATGCTACAAGGATACTTTTTCGTGCTACACCACTATTCACCTTGCTAAGGTAAACCTCACCCCGGTATCTTCTCGTGCCTACCGTCCTTTGAACTATTATGAGATCACCTCCAATCACGCGGATCGTCACTCTCACCTACAACAAGGGGGGATTCCTTTCACCCGTGACAGGAGGCAATACCTGTAAAATGCTATGTCTTGTATATATGTATATATATATCTATATATGTTCTTGTTTCTCTCTCCCTCGGGTTTTGTGTGCTACAATTGTGAACATAATGATCTTTATATGTATACTCGTGTTGTACAATTGTTTATATATGTTTTGTTCTTTTCAGCGACCACTTGACAAAGACTCGGGAAGAGTCGAAACGTTGTCAGTTTGACTTCTGGTCGCAATTTTGCACTGTTGAATAGTAAATCTAAAAAGCACTTCAATAAATTCAAATTTTTTTCATATGATACCCTTAGAGTGTGCGGTGTATTAAATTTAATCCCAGGTACTCATAATGGCCATCTCTGGTATTGAAAACGGTCTTCCACTCATCTCCGGAACGAATTCGGATTAGGTTATAGGCCCCACGAAGATCCAGCTTAGTAAAGACTCGTGCTCCATGTAGCCAATCAAAGAGTTCAGGAATGAGAGGAAGGGGATACTTGTTCCTAATAGTTATAGAGTTGAGACCTCGGTAGTCAATGCAGGGACGGAGGGTTCCATCCTTCTTCTTAACAAAAAAGAAACCCGCGGGTGAGGAGGACTTTCAGCTGAAACCCCTAGCCAAATTTTCCTGTACGTACTCGGTCATGGCTTGAGACTCAAGAGGATTCAGTGGATAAATTCGTCCCCTGGGTGGAGTTGAACCAGGAACGAGGTCGATCGGGTAGTCATATGGACGATGCGGGGGCAAGTTCTCCGCATCCTTCTTGTCAAAGACATCCGCAAAGGAATGGTAGGCCGAAGGCAAACCCGTCGGTGGAGTGGTAGACACAGGCGACCTCATAGGAAGAACAGGGTGCAGGCAGTCTGACGGGAATGACCCCATCAACGGACATCACCAGACCGCCAATCCAAACTAGGCTCGTGTATTCTTAACCAAGGAAGGCCTAGGAGAAACGTATGAGACAACGATGGCAGGAGGTAGAAGGCTATCTTCTCTCGATGCAAAGCTCCGATTTGCAGCTCCACTTCTTCGGTGACCAGGGTAACGGTCTCCTGCAAGGGCCGGCCATCAACTGAAGCTAATTGCCGAGGAGACTCCAAGGATCTGACAGGAATTCGGAACCTTCTGACTGCCTCAAGTTGAATAAAATTCCCTGCAGCCCCAGAATCAATATAATCCACCTCAGAAAAGCTACTAGAACCAAAATGCAACAGGACAGAGAGAGAGAGTAAAGGGTAGAGAGGTATCATTATCACCTAGGTAGGCCTCCCTTACCTGTCCTAGGTGGAAGTGTTTCCCGGCCTCACCGGACAGGAACGTAGGAGATGAGAGGCGCTGCCATGATAAAAGCAGAGACCCTATGTGAGTCTCTCCTTGCGTTGCAGTTCCGCCAGCTTGATATGGTCCACTTGCATGGGCTCAGGTGTCGATGCCGTTGAAGGAAAGACCTGAAGAAAATGAGAAGGACTGCGAGAAGGCGGTGCTTGTCGGGGGAACCTCTTCTCCCTGGCAGATTCACGGAGACGTTCCTGAAAACGAAAATCAATACGGGTTGCCAGGGAAATAAGATCCTCTATGGATGTTGGAGTGTCCCTACCCGCCAACTCGTCCTTAATTCAACCAGAGAGACCGTGCCAAATAGCTCCCACCAAAGCCTCATTGTTCCAACCCAGCTCGGAAGCCAAAGTACGAAAATGAATGGCGTACTGGCCAACAGAAAGGGTGCCCTGGTGGAGACTAAAAAGAGACTTGGTAGTTGAAGCTAGTCGCTTGGCTCATCGAAGACCTTACGAAAAGTCTCCAAAAAAGCAGAAAGTTGGGAGATGAGAGGATTTTCTCGTTCCCAAAGGGGATTAACCCAGGCCAAAGCCTCACCGTCCAAGTGAGACACAATAAAAGCCACCTTAGCTCGGTTAGTGGGGTATTGCTGTGGCAGTAATTCGAAGTGTAACTGACATTGATTAAGAAAACCCCGACATAATTTGGGGTCTCCACTATACCGCGGAGGTTTAGCCAGACGAGGAGGTGGATGTGAAGCAGGAGTCTGGGCAGGAGCAGAGACAGCAGTTTGTAGGGAGAGTAGATGGTTGTCCACCGAAGCCATATAATTAAGTATGTGGTCCTGAGTATCATGTTGCTGGGCGAGCTCCTGCTGGAGACCGGCCAGCTGGGCTGCGCTCCCCGGGTCAGAGGGCTGAAGAGCAGTTAAACGAGATTCCATAAATTTTAAAATACCCATGATCCTGGTTTGTTTCTCCCGTAGAAACATCAGTTCCTTTTGGGTGGCAACAGAAGTACCAGCGGGGTTCATGGCCTGATTATACTGTTACGATTTAGGGCTAAGAGAACTAAAATAAGTGAACCCACTGGACCGCGACAGCGAACCTCCCCAGGGCGAGTGGACCAGGTAGACCACCCCCAATACAGGGAGCGTTAGGAGAAGGCCCAGAGAAGACTACTGTATGGCAGCTGGTACCAAAAGAAGGAGGAAAAGTAAAAGACTAGGCAGGGACGACGGGAAAAAAACATGAAAGAGGACGAGATGAGGAAACGGGAGACTGACGAAAGACAGACGGGCGACGGGAGACAAACCAGAGGAATAGATGAGGAACCAGGACTACGGACGAGCAGGGGGCGACGGCAGGAGGACCATGCTGAGGAACCGGAGCACCAGGGAAATGGAGACACAGGAGGACTGGGGCTGAAAGGGAACAAGGAAAACACACAATGAATAAGCACAGGAGGCGGTAGCTAGAAACGGAAGACTAGCCACAGAAAAAATGCAGAGCACGCAGAGAAGCGTGGGAGCCAGAGACACTTGCTAGGAAACAAATGATAATCAGGCACAGCCAAAAGGAAGAGGCGGCCTGATATGCAGAGCGGCAGCGTACCTCTCAGGTCAAGGTCCTCCAGGGGCATAGAGAACAGCAAAAGGAGCGGCTGATCATAGAAAACAGAGTGCGCGTGCGCAGTGAAACCTAGTGCACGCGCGCCCGACAGGAAGCAGGAGCCGGAGATGCGAGCAGAGGGGCCGGCGCAGGAGGGAGAACAGGAGCGTGCCGGAACGCCGTGGAATGGTAAGTATGAGCGCGCAGCAGGGGCAGCGGCGGTGATGGCTAGACCGGCGGTGACCTGACAGCTGCTTTTTTCTTGCCATAATGCAAATTCTAGTAGTATATTCAGTAGGACTATCAGCTGTGTATCCACCAGACTTCTGCACAAGACAACTGATGGTCCCAACACCATTTATAAGGTAAGAAATCCCACTTATTAAACCTGACAAGGGCACACCTGTGAAGTGAAAACCATTCCGGGTGACTACCTCTTGAAGCTCACCAAGAGAATGCCAAGAGTGTGCAAACAGTCATCAAAGCAAACGGTGGCTACTTTGAAGAACCTAGAATATAAGACATATTTTCAGTTGTTGCACACTTTTTTGTTAAGTATATAATTCCACATGTGTTAATTCATATATATCCATACAATAGAGAAGAAGTGGCACTCACCCAGGATCTGCTGAAGATTAATGTCCTTTATTCAAGCTCACAACATTACGGACATGAAATGGAGAGGCGGCTGGTGTACAGAGGGATGCAGGTGGTGAGGAGAGGACGACGGCCGTTTCGTGCTCGTGCGCTTCCACGTGTCCAGGGGGAAGCGCACGAGCGCGAAACGGCCGTCGTCCTCTCCTCACCCCCCACATCCCTCTGTACACCAGCCGCCTCTCAATGTCATGTCCGTAATGTTGTGAGCTTGAATAAAGGACATTAATCTTCAGCAGATCCTGGGTGAGTGCCACTTCTTCTCTATTGTATGGATATTTTGGCATAACTTTCTTCAGTGGAAGCACCTCCTTAACATCGCTGGCTGTAAATGTGCTATAAGAGTCCTGAAAGGAATCCTGCGTGCAAAAGTGAATGAGTTGCCTTACATTGCCTAGTGCCATTCGTTTCGTGACTTTCTCCTTTTTTATGATTAATTCATATATACTGTATATATATATATATATATATATATATATATATATAATTTTACATGAGAACGAGAGGTACACACACAAACATTATATACGTCAAAATCTTTTTGGCTCATTGGTGTGTCTACATTGCAGAATCCATGTAACGCTCCCCTTTACAGGAGGTCACTATTCTGGGTCAATTATATTAGTATGTTTAGGCAAACTGAGAACCAATTTCTACTGCAAACAACGAAGAGTGTTCTATGAATAGAAGTTTTGACTTTTTCCATAACTGATCAAGTCTGATTGTGACTAAATTAACACTTTCTTTCACAATATCTGAAAGTCTGAGCACCTTTCAAAATCTATAGTTGGGGTAGAGAATGGCAGTGTGCTGTCTTGTTAGCTATATCTTACAATCCTTATGTGCAATTTAGTGATGCGTTTTGTTTCATAAAAACATTTTAATTTGTATCAACTCTAGTTTTCTAAAAATAAATAGTATAAGCCGTATCTTCTGTAAAAGTAATTATGAGGCCTTTCCTCTATGGAATCAGGAGGCAGGCTTATTCTCTACAAAGATTGGCCTGCCTCCTGTTAATGAACAGGAAATAGCCTGACCTTGAGTGGGGTCCCTTTATGACAGACTTCATGACCCGAGCATCTGGAATAGATTTTGCAGATAAAACTTTGTGTGTCTAGTTTTGAAGGTGCTGAACATTTTCCATTTCTATCAGTGTAACAACTGTTATTTTCTAAGTTATTGTCCAGAGTAGCTCACGCTGAGAAGTTGGGCTGGTATATTTTTATATTTGTGGGAATCAATTAGTAGAATTAAAGAGGTTTAATATTTCAAAACATTTCTTAATATAACCAACAGCCACATAAGAAGTGGTAGCCTCCACAAAACAAACTCGTAACCCAAGACTTACTGCTTGCTTTTAAAAAAATAAATCTATAACCAGATTTTTTCTACCTCATTTGAGAGCAGCATAATGTAGGAGCAGAGACCATAATTCCAGCAATGTGTCACTTATTTGGCTACTTGCTGCAATTTTGATTAAAAACTGTTCCATCTGCTGTAGATCTACCAATTTTCTGAAAACTGAGCTCTGAATAAGGCCAGGGTCATACTTGCAACTGCAATTCAAGAAACTCGCGCGAGTCTCTGGACCTCAATACTTAGCACTGCAGCCGGAACTCGGGACCGGAGCATTCAGCTGTATAGAAATACATGCAGCCGCACCCTCCGGTCCCTAGTGCCGGCAACAGTGCCGGGTACTGAGGCTAGAGACTATCGCAAATTTCTCGCATTGCAGTTGCAAGTGTGACCCTGGCCTAATTCTGCCTATACCACTGGATGACAGCTTTCTGTGTACACTGCAATCCTCCAACCTGGGACTGAAAAATGTCTCTAAATTTCACATGTATAATTACCATAGCTGGTGCCCTCAGTGTGTCTCTCGATGCCTCCTCCTGCTTCTCAGAAAGTTACTGCAAAAGCATGAGAAGAGCAGTGGCCTAAATCATACCTCCCTAATTTATCTTGTGCTCTGTTGTATGAAAGACAGGGGATGTGTTGTTTAGATGGAGCACCTCCAAGGGCAGTGGGGTACTCGGTACCGGGTCCTTCGGTTCTCAAGGGGGATGTCACAGTGGCTGACCCGGCCCATGGCCCTCGGGAGGTCCGTTATAATAAGGGAAAGGTCTTTAAAGGGGAAGTGTTCGTGACGCCACCTGTGGTATTCGGTCAGGGTGACCGACGTTGCTTTAAGGGGTCCGCTGGGGTGATGTTATGGCAGCTAGATGTTATACCTTCCCACAGGTGAAGTATATCCCCAGGGCTTCCCAGTGTAAAGATGGTGGACGGTGTGAGTCGCGGTGAAGAATGAGGACACAAGGTTGCAGTCTCTTTACATTTTTACTGTAGGCTTCAGCATCCACAGTCCAGAGCACCAGACCATGGGGCAGGCAGAGTCCGGCCGGTTTGGAGGCAAATCCAGAGTCCCCTTATCCAGGTGGAAATCACTAGCCTTCCCCTAGCACCTGGGTGTTGTAGTACCTTATTGTTGAGCCTCTAATAAGGTCATCACAGATGTTATAGATGTTATGTCTCCCTCTCTGTCCCCAGATGGATAGGACAACCCATATGCCTGGTGGCTTGAGGCTTTTTACAGGGACTCTATCATGCCCCGGCCTCTCGTGGGTGCCACCTTGCCTTCTGGGCATGGGGCGGATCAGTAACGTGAAATTAGCTGTCCTGCCGGTCTCTGGAGCAAGGCATAAAGGACTGTTGCTCCCTCGGTGTTCCGGCTACCGGATCCTGCGCCTCAGAAGGAGGCAGCCTGTGCAGGGCAGAACTCCTTCTGGTATCCACTCCATTGCTTTGACTTCTTTTCTCACCCTCTCTACAATACAGTTCTCCGTTCGTGTCCTTTCTTAGGAACTGCCACACGTGGGGCAGGCGCAGCTCCGTGACTTTCGGTCTAGGCCTCTGACAGGCTCCCACCCCTGTCAGGGACCAACTACCTGAGCAGAGCTCAGACAGCAACTGCCTAACTTCCTATCCAGTTAGTTAAAGAAAATTGGCACGCACTCAAGGTATTAAAGGGAGCGAGGTGCTGGTGTAATGGGCTGTAAAAAGCCCTAAATACAATGAAGAATATATATACACCGCACACTCTAGGTATGTGAAATGCAATATTTACAATTGATTAATGATGTGAACAAATGCGTGTTTGAAAGCGACCAGAGGAAATAATGACGTTTTGGCTCTACCAGAGCCTTAATCATATAATTGCTTTATTACGCATAGAGTAGAGGATAAGGATCCTTGTGGATATGTAGAATGAACTTATAGGCCTCAGTACCGCCGGTCACGCTACACTGGCACAGCAGGGCGCGGGAGCGCTGCTCATAGATCGCTACATCCAGACCCCACACCTGGGCTCTCATCAGTCCCACCATTGCGTCATTAAAACGCCTATAAGTTCATTCTACGTATCCACAAGGATCCTTATCCTCTACTCTATGCGTAATAAAGCGATTATATGATTAAGGCTCTGGTAGAGCCGAAACGTCATTATTTCCTCTGGTCGCTTTCAAACACGCATTTGTTCACATCATTAATAAATTGTAAATATTGCATTTCACATACCTAGAGTGTGCGGTGTATATATATTCTTCATTAACTTCCTATCCAGGCCACCAGTTTTACCTAAGTGTGAAGAGTGCCCTAATAAATAGGAGCATAGCTCCCCCTGGTGGACTGGAGTATGAAATGTGTTGTATGTATGTGATACCTGGTAAAGTGATCTCCTTTATTGCCTCCAAACGTAACATCACTCCCCCCTAGAGGAGAATGATATTACTGCAACGACCAGGACCCTGGGGCGCTGCATAGACTTATCAATGTACTCCCCTTGTAGCTGCATGGCCAACTTAGAAGCATAAGGAATGTAAAGCTGAACTGAGCAGAGGAGGCAGCAGGAGGCATATGGAGGGTACCAGGTAGAGTGACCATATGGTACATGTGAAATGTATAGTCATTTTAAAGCAGCACTCTGTTTTTTTGCTTTTTTATTTCTGTATTTGTTAGCTAACAGTATATTATGCTAAAGTGTGCATTAAAATACCAGTCACTGTCTTCTGCCATTCCCAGTGCCAATCAGGTCCTCTCATGGATCATGTGACCCTAGTGGTCAGCTCACTACATTGTTTGTAACTAAACAAGTAAAGTAGCGCTCTGTATTGCAATAGCATGCAAACATGAAATATGAAAATTGAATTGCAATACTTCGCTAGAAAATATGAAAAATTGATACTACTTAGCACATAAATTGGCCAATTCATGTGTACCTGGCAGCCACGATAAGGCGGCTCTCGTTGCTGGGACCAGTCTAATGTGAATTCTCTCTTAGACTAAAGTCTAAATCTCTATGGGAAGGTAGGATCCTGCTGTAATTAAAAACGCCTGAGGCTGAGGGGCAGAGTGCTCAAAGAGCTAATGCATACAAATATCAAAAGACTGACCGTCACTTCCAAACAACAATCAGGTATGAACAGGTGCTTACTAAGAGTAGCTATCTTCATATACAGCTAAACAAATAAACTAGCAGGCTGTAGCGCTGTAGCATGCAAACATGAAATATGAAAATTGAATTGCATTACTGCGCTAGAAAACATGAAAGATTGAGAATACTTGGCACATAAATTTGCCAATTCATGTGTATCTGGCAGCCACGATAAGGTGACTCTCATTGCTGGGACCTGCCTAATGTGAATCCTCTCTTAAACTAAAGTCTACATCCCTATGGGAAGGTAGGATCCTGCTGTAATTAAAAACACCTGAGGCTGAGAGGCAGAGTGTTCAGTCAGAGAGCTAATGCACACAAATATCAAAAGACTGACCGTCTCTTCCAAACAGAAATGAGGTATGAACTGTAAACCCATCAGGAGCCCCGGATCCCTAGACACCTGCCAACAGAATCGTGACAGTTTGCTTTTGAGACCACTTCTCAATGTAAGTCTGAGACTCAGAACAAGGCTCTCATAGACTTACAGTAAGAGAAGAAGTAACAGTCCGCTGTGTAAGCTGCCAAGAAAGACCTGCGGTCACAAGATGGAGGACAGGACCAGAGCAGAGCTGGAAACTGAAAATGGCTACCGCTAAGTATGTACATGGAAAGAGGAAGACTGGGCTGCTGGTACCTTTACCGAGTTGGGTTTGGAACTGTTGTGGCTGCCTCCCTTGTTGCCTGGGGGAAAGAATGAGGAGTGTGATTAACCTCATGAACAGGGTAGGAAGGGCAAGATAAAAGGAAAAGCGCAGCAGTTTGGAGTGAACCAGCGGCAGCGTGCTGCCAGGGGAGCAGCTTGCTCCTTCTGAGCACCGGCATCGCGATGGACTGTGTTGTTTGATCCCTGCCGCCTCCAGCGGGACAGCTGCAAAGAGAAGTGCCTTGCACTCAGTAGCTGCCAGAGACAGAAGCTCTGTGCGCTCAGTAGCTGCCTGAGAAAGAAGTGCTGTGTGCTCAGTGGCTGTGAGTACCGCACAGATGCAGAGGAGAGAAGGCCGAGTACCAGACAGTCTTTTGTGGCCTAACCTGACACTTGCTTCCCACCCATTTACATTTGACTCTGGGAGTGCCGCGGCCTTGTTTGTTGCACGTGCTTATGGACTAGGGGCTCAGCAGAAGTTACCGAAGACCGACAGCAGCCGCCAGAAGACAGACCATCGCTTAAAGGACCCCATGTGAGGACATCGCCCAGCCGCTGCCAGTTCTACAACCCCCTTGTGGGATCATCTGCTGCAGAGGACCATACAGGAAACAATAAGTTTCTTCATTGGACTGCTATTGCTTTACAGTTGCTACCCCTATTATTCCCCTTTAACCATTAACCTCCCTGGGAGGAGTGAATACCTTATTTTATTAAATTGTTACATCTTGTTAACCCTTGCTCTGCCTCCTGTTTGTCATTGCATCCCGCAACCTGCTAACACACACATTAATCATGCTTTACTGCTACCTAACAAATGCTGAAATAGAAAAAAAAAAGTTTGGAATGGAACTTTAAGTCCGAGGATGGTGTACACTTTAATGGCTAATTTTTGTTTATGTAACTTTGTGGAAGCATAACTAATCTATCTTATTCTTTTCTATTATCCTATTAAAAACCATGCAAAAAAGTTACACTTATACTAAAGACTTTCTATTGCCTAATTTTATTGTAAAATCAACTAATTTTATATAAGTACTAGGGATGAGCGAATGTACTCGGTGATACTCGGTTATCACTCGAGTATCATGGTGCTCTGCTTGCTCGTTACTCGGCGAGTAGTAAGCGGTTCTCTATGCATCACTGTAATGCCATACCCATCTTTGTTGTGGCATTACTGTGATTGGCTGGCCATGTGACATCACCAGGTGTTATAAAAGAACAGGCGCCACCTGTCTTAGCTCACTGATGCCATTGCACAGCTCTGAGACACTTCGTATTGGAGGGAGAGAGTGCTTGTCTAGGCCTGTGTGCACAGTATAACAAATCAGAAGCCTCTAGTGTTGGTACAGGTGCTGACACTGAGCCATCATACTATCGGCCCTTCTAAGGGCTAATTGTTTGCTTTGCTGTTTGTATCCCATACAATCTGCATTTAGACTAGTTAGGGAGAGTGTTGCAGGACCAGGGAGAGTGGCTGAATACAATCAGTAGACAGGATTAGGGCTGTGCAGCCTTTTGCCAAATATATAGCTGCATTTACTGTAGTTGAGCGGTGAAAAAGTTAAATATATTTTGATCTATCGAGTATTACGTGATTCGTGTTACTTGTTTGTGTTATAGAACACTCCAAAAAATTGTAATTTTTTTTTTATGGGTTAAATGTCTTACTCTTTGTAGATCCGGTATCCTTGCATGCAGCTACTCTCCCCCAGCAAGGATGCCAGATTACTTACCGCTACAGCACCCATCTTGCACTTTCTGCTTCCTCCGTGTCTTCTGCTGCCCGGGACGTGCAAATCCCTGGGCATTGTGCTTAGGGCTCTGTGCACTCCCTCTTTCTTACAGGGGCCATACACTCCATCCTAAAGTGACCCCAGCTAATAGCTGGGTGACACCTTCTATTTCAGACACCTCCTCCAGCATGGTGGAGTCTGAGCAATGTGGTTAGTTAGCCCTTATCACGCTTGCTAGTTGTCAGATCCCCAGTACCCGTCATTCAGTCTACCTATCCAGTACTTGCTTGTCTAGCTTAGTTTTAGCCAGTCCAGTCCGCACCTGCCAGTGCTCATCTGTGCATCAGCCAGTCCAGTGCTTATCTGTACATCAACTGATTCAGTCTACTCGTGCCAGTGCTCATCTGTAATTCAGCTGGTACAGCACACACCTGCCAGTGCTTCTGTATACCAGCTGTTCCTTTCTGTATCCATGGTCAATGTATCAGTTCAGTGCTTGCCTGCATCTGCTGTCCCTCTGCGGGCCGTTCTAGCTACCAGTCACTTGGGGGTCAGCAGCCATGTGTCAGTGGTCTGTCCTGGAGTTGCACCCAGTGTCCATCCAGGGCCAAGAGTAACCCCACCATCAGGGGTTCTAATGAAGAGTCAGATGCTCACCTAGTTACGCCCCTCCAGGCTCTCCCCCGACCACTGTACAGTCCACCATTCCCATTAGTTTGCTCAGGCCATGGAATCCGCTGGCTCTCAGGTCGCCTCTTTCTCAGATTTGTACCAGGAAATCTCCTGCCAGAAGGAACAGCAGGATAAAATACTCTCCTACCTGTAGACAGTAACCTCCCTTCTTGATACGCTGGCAACCCAGGCGGGGTCCGCACTTACCCAATCTTTGACCACCTCGGCCATTACCCAACAGCCTGCCAGCTATGTGTCTGGCTCTGGACCCTGTCTGTCAACTCTTCCATAATATGGTGGTGACTCTGCCCTATGTCGGGAATTTATTAATCCGTGCACGCTGCACTTCAATCTCTTGGCCCACCAGTATGTTTCCGACTGGGCCAAAGTGGCTTTCATCATGACCCATCTATTACTTTCAACTCTGCAAAAACTCTTACTGTTTCACTTATTCATTCCCGTCTGGACTATTGTAACTCTCTACTAATCGGCCTCCCTCTTGCCAAACTCTCCCCGCTCCAATCTGTCCTGAATGCTGCAGCCAGGATCATATTCCTCACCAACCGTTACACCGATGCCTCTACCTTGTGCCAGTCATTACATTGGCTACCCATCCACTCCAGAATCCAGTACAAAACTACTACCCTCATCCACAAAGCACTCCATGGCTCAGCACCACCCTACATCTCCTCTCTGGTCTCAGTCTACCACCCTACCCATGCCCTCCGCTCCGCTAATGACCTCAGGTTAGCATCCTCAATAATCAGAACCTCCCACTCACGTCTCCAAGACTTTACACGTGCTGCACCGATTCTTTGGAATGCACTACCTAGGTTAATATGATTAATCCCCAATCCCCACAGTTTTAAGCGTGCCCTAAAAACTCATTTGTTCAGATTGGCCTACCGCCTCAACGCATTAACCTAACGATCCCTGTGTGGCCTATCATAAAAAAAAAATAATAAAAAAAAAAATAACCCATAATCAGGTTCCTCGTATCATGTTCTCATACACTTTATGCAGTTAATAGCCCTCTGTGTCTGTACTGTTACATACTTAGGCAGTTAACTGGTTCATGCAGCTTTACATGAACACCCGAGCCTTACACTATGGCTGGTCCAAATAACTAAACCAATTGTTACCATCCACCTCTCGTGTCTCCCCTTTTCCTCATAGTTTGTAAGCTTGCGAGCAGGGCCCTCATTCCTCCTGGTATCTATTTTGAACTGTGATCTCTGTTAAGCTGTAATGTCTATTGTCTGTACAAGTCCCCTCTATAATTTTTAAAGCGCTGCGGAATATGTTGGCGCTATATAAATAAAGTTATTATTATTTATTATTATCTCTCTGGTGAAGCTTTGGCATGGCTCAACCCCTATGGGAGAATGGGGAACCTCTGAGTCAAACCTCCAGTCCTTTCTAGAGGTCTTCTGGAAGGTCTTCAATGATCCCGGCCATACTTCCTCTGCAGCATCTTCACTACATAAGTTGCATCAGGGTAGCCTAACAGTATGCTATTTGCTTTCACATCCTGTGGTCTGAACTCACCTGGAATAATGAGGCTCTGGTGGCTGCTTTCTGGGAAGGCCTTTATAGGTGAATCAAGGATGAGATGGCTGTTCGTGATATACCCACCTGGCTGAATGACCTTGTATCCTTGGTAACCCAGATAGACATCAGGTTTCAGTTGCCATCCAAAGAGGTGATCTGCGAAAGAAGATCTGTGCACCTAGCTCCAACATTCCAAAGGCCAGTCATAAAGAAAGCCTCAACTTCGGCACCTCCCCTTGAATCCATGCAGATTGACAAAGATGGCAAATTATAACCATGTAAAAGGTAGTTAAAAGTTATATACATTTTATTAGAAAAGTCAATAATAACCAATATTCAAGGGTTAAAAAAAGACTGAACCAAAGAGGCAGGACACAAATAGAACAGTACATATTCATGGACATACATATTCATGGTATTACATGCACAAAAATATATATAGTGGGTACGGAAAGTATTCAGACCCCTTTACATTTTCACTCTTGGTAAATTTTGTAAATTCAAAAACGTTCATTCTTTTTTCTCATTAATGTACACTCTGCACCCCATTTTAACTGATAAAAAAACAAATGTAGAAATATTTGCAAATTTTGTAAAAAAGAAAAACTGAAATATCACATGATCAAAAGTATTCAGACCCTTTGCTCAGACACTCATATTTAAGTCACATGCTGTCCATTTCCTTGTGATCGTCCTTGAGATGGCTCTAATCCTTCATTGTAGTCCAGCTGTGTTTAATAAAACAGATAGGATTTGATTTGGAAAGGCACACACCTGTCTATGTAAGACCTCACAGTTCACAGTGCATGTCAGACCAAATGAGAATCATAAGGTCAAAGAAACTGGCCAAGGAGCTCAGAGACAGAATTGTGGCAAAGCACAGATCTGGCCAAGGTTGCAACAGAGTTTCTGCAGTACTCAAGGTTCCCAAGAGCACAGTGGCCTCCATAATCCTCAAATGGAAGAAGTTTGGGACCACCAGAAGTCTTTCTAGACCTGGCCGTCCAGCCAAACTGAGCAATCGTGGGTGAAGAGCCTTGGAGAGAGAGGTAAAGAAGAACCCCTATATCACTGTGGCTGAGCTCCAGAGATGCAGTAGGGAGATGGGAGAAAGTTCCACAAAGTCAACTATCACTGCAGCCCTGCACCAGTCGGGCCTTTATGGCAGAGTGGCCCAGCAGAAGCCTCTCCTCAGTGCAAGACATATGAAAGCCCGCAGAGAGTTTGCTAAAAAACACATGAAGGACTCCTAGACTATGAGAAATAAGATTCTCTGGTCTGATGAGATGAAGATAGACCTTTTTGGTGATAAGTCTAAGCGGTATGTGCGGAGAAAACCAGGCACTGCTCATTACCTGCCCAATACAATCCCAACAGTGAAACATGGTGGTGGCAGCATTATGATATGGAGGTGTTTTTCAGCTGACTGGTTGCCATTGAAGGAAACATGAATGCGGCCAAGTACAGAGATAACCTGGATAAAAAACCTCTTCCAGAGTGCTTTTGACCTCAGACTTACCGAAGTTTCACTTTCCAACAAGACAATGACCCTAAACGCACAGCTAAAATAACAAAGGAGTGGCTTCAGAACAAATCTGTGACCATTCTTGACTGGCCCAGTCAGAGCCTTGACCTAAACCCAATGGAGCCTCTCTGGAGAGACCTGAAAATGGCTGTCCACCAACATTACCATCCAACCTGACGGAACTCGAGAGGATCTGCAAGGAAGAATGGCAGAGGATCCCCAAATCCAGGTGTAAAAAACTTGTTGCATCATTCCCAAGAAGACTCATGGGTGTACTAGCTCAAAAGGGTGCTTCTACTCAATACTGAGCAAAGGGTCTGAATACTTATGACCATGTGATATTTCAGTTTTTCTTTTTTAATACATTTGCAAAAAATACTACATTTCTGTTTATTTTCAGTCAAAATGGGGTGCAGAGTGTACATTAATGAGAAAAAAAATGATTTTTTTTTTTAAATTTACCAAATGGCTGTAATGAATCAAAGAGTGAAAAATATAAAGGGGCCTGAATACTTTCCGGACCCAATGTAAGATCAAAGGAATTTGTACTTTTTAGTTCTATACTCCATATTGTGCCATAGAAATCTGATTGTTATTCCTGCTAGAGGATACACAGTCAATACACCATATATTGAAAAGAAAAGACTATAAATAGATATTGTATCCAAGTTGGAAAATATAGGAAACTGTTCTACGCAAAATTCATATAAACATATAGGCACAAACGTATTTTGAACAACATCAGAAAAAGCTTTATTAATTTGTTAAAAACTTATAACCATTAAAAAGTAGCCAATAGTGCTTGTAATGAGCCAAAAAAACAACCTCACAAAGGTGGCATCACCATAGGGTTGGCAGAACTATCACATCAATAAGACCGTCAATACATAGTGCAACATATCCATACATTTATAATAGAGCCAGGAAGAGGGCACTGTTTAATACCTCAGACTCTATAGAATCAATGGTGCCATACTGCATGCCCAAATCCCATGACCCTGTATCGCTGGTCCACACTTAATACATAGACAATTTGCACAAGCAGTAAAGTACGTAATAAGTATAGATATACCTTGCCAGAGCCCAAATGAAGGTGCCACAGCCACTACGCTTGTTTTGGCAGCGTGCCTTCGTCAGGGAGAGTGGCATCACACCGGAAACATGCTCCTTTTAAATCGGGAGTGACCAATCCAACCCAAGTATACCCTATATCATGTGATCATATCAAATCGGAACTGGACAGCAAGGATGCCGGTATTTGTAGTTTAATCCAAAAGGGAGGTGAAAGGCACCTGGTTATTGGTCATATTGTGGCGCATGCGGCGCAACACTTCTGGATGTAGTGAAGCCGGCGAGTGCGTCATGACAGGCGGGGAAGCGCCGAGATCGGGCAGCAGATCACGCAAAATCATGTGAGCAGAGGCCCGTCCCAGCACCCCGCCCACCACCAGTGATAGACGCCGTCGCTGGCAACATCTCTGGGGCATCAGGGCGCATGCGCACCGACCAAGACACTAATAATGTGGGACAGTGGGAGATATGAGACGAAAGTTAGTAAAGCCAACTGCAGTATGGGAAACCTCCCACAGATACAGCAGCCTACCATGCAGTGTAGATATAAGTCTACGGGAGGATAACCACACATCAGCTTGGTATCAACAACCAAGATATATTTCATAGGGCATGATTCACAGATCGGTATGCATATACAGATATATAAACAGAATTATATTATTAATTACATACGTGTACCCTTAAAACCAATAGTGCAAAAATCAAGATATGTGACAAGAACCAGCTTATTACTGTATTAATGAGCTTACTTAAAATCCCAATATTAAAAGTGATATTGTTGTATACAAGACAGTAAAAGTGCCCACAATAAAGCGGATTCGTGCTAGAATGTAAATGTCACAGAGAAAAAAGCAGAGATGGTCACCTGCTGAAGCCTCCAAACAAATGCACCAGCAGGGCGCATCGGACCCGATTAATGATGGCAACAACACAGGTGCAAAAAATACCGATGAAACAACCACTTTCAATCCAGTATTGGTTGTTTGGCATTAGTGCACAAAAGGAAAAACGATAATAGTCTGTATGTGGCATTGTTCACACAAGCAATGCAGAGCATCTGGTCTACAGCCTATTACTAACGCACATACAGGTGGGCTGCCCAGTGCTACAAAATGCATGCTGTGTGAATAGAGGCCTACAGTTTACAGAGCCATCTTGGTCCGACTGCGCCCTGCAAGATAAAGTGCAAAAAAAAAACACATATCAATGTATGTAAGGTATTAGTTTATATTGGGGCCTCAATACGTAAGCCGGCAACCCACGTCAAGGGTCCTTACATTTTTGCCGGTCCTAACGCTAAACATTGAGTAAAAGCTCACAGACGCACAAAGAGGACTTAAAAATCCTCCAGAAAATTGACCAAAAAATCACAGAGAAAAAAGCAGAGATGGTCACCTGCTGAAGCCTCCAAACAAATGCACCAGCAGAGCGCATCGGACCCTATCAATGATGGCAACAACAATGGACCCTTGACGTGGGTTGCCAGCTTACGTATTGAGGCCCCAATATAAACTAATACCTTACATACATTGATATGTGGGGGTTTTTTGGGGGGCACTTTATCTTGCAGGGCGCAGTCGGACCAAGATGGCTCTGTAAACTGTAGGCCTCTATTCACACAGCATGCATTTTGTAGCACTGGGCAGCCTGCCTGTATGTGCGTTAGTAATAGGCTGTAAACCAGATGCTCCACATTGCTTGTGTGAACAATGCCACATACAGACTATTATCGCTTATCTTTTTTTGCACTAATGCCAAACAACCAATACTGGATTGAAAGTGTTTTTTTCATCAGTATTTTTTGCACCTGTGTTGTTGCCATCATTGATCGGGTCCGATGCGCCCTGCTGGTGCATTTGTTTGGAGGCTTCAGCAGGTGACCATCTCTGCTTTTTTCTCTGTGATTTTTTCTCTTTGAAACAATATTAAAAAGTCATACCAATGTGTAAACATGGAAATATTCCCACAGTCTGGTAGGGAACTTATGTAGTCATTGGTAAGACATGCATGTATAGAAAAAAAACCTAAAAAGATGATAAAAGAATATTTGTCCTCTCTGCTATCCATACCTCCCCAACACCAGAATTCTAGACCAACCCGCGGCTCCACGTGACCAGTGACGTCACGGCAGGTCCTGCTCCGTTCATCGCACACCCGTAGGAAGCAGTGACTACAGCCAGAAGCCGGTACTCTTCAAGCAACACAGGACCCTGGATATCTGCATCATTGAGGAAGGAACATCGTTTTTCCGCTCAAGACAAGAGCTCCAACTAAGGTAACAGACGGCGTGCACACAGCAGATTTTCGACTCGGTTAATATGTCTGTAAGGCTACTTTCACACTAGCGTCGGGCTCGGCCCGTCGGAGTGCGTCGGGCCGAGGTCACCGACGCTAGCGTGGTCTCCGCCGCACAACGGGGGCAGCGGATGCATTTTTTCAGCGTATCCGCTGCCCCATTGTGATGGGCGGGGAAGTGCGGGGAGGTGGGGGCGGAGTTCCGGCCGCGCATGCGCGGTCGTAAAAAGAGGACCGTCGGGAGCAAAAAACGTTACATGTAACGTTTTTTGCTCCCGACGGTCCGCCACAACACGGCGCAACCGTCACACGACGGTTACGACGTGTGTCAATGCGTCGCTAATGTTAGTCAATGCAGAAAAAACGCATCCTGCAAGCACTTTTGCAGGATGCGTTTTTTCGGCAAAACAACGCATTGCGACATATTGCAGTTAACGCTAGTGTGAAAGTAGCCTTACACGCTGCAGTGCCTCTTCCACTGAAGCTTTGCCACCGGCCGGGGCTGCTTCTTTTATCATCTTTTTAGTTTTTTATCTATACATGCATGTCTTACCAATGACTATATAAGTTCCCTACCAGACTGTGGGAATATTTCCACCTTAAAGTTTACACACTCTCTTATCCAGACTGTGAACTCTAAGGGTACCGTCACACTCAGCAACTTTCCAACGATCACGACCAGCGATACGACCTGGCCGTGATTGTTGGAAAGTCCTTGTGTGGTCGCTGGAGAGCTGTCACACAGACAGCTCTCCAGCGACCAACGATGCCGAAGTCCCCGGGTAACCAGGGTAAACATCGGGTTACTAAGCGCAGGGCCGCGCTTAGTAACCCGATGTTTACCCTGGTTACCATTGTAAATGTGAAAAAAAAACCCACATACTCACATTCCGGTGCCTGTCACGTCCCCCGGCGTCCACTTCCCTGCACTCCTCCTGCATCCTGTGTAAGCGCGGCCGTAAAGCAGAGCGGTGACGTCACCGCTGTGCTCTGATGTACGGCCGGCCGGCGCTTACACAGGATGCAGGAGGAGTGCAGGGAAGCGGACGCCAGGGGACGTGACAGGCACCGGAATGTAAGTATGTAGTGTTTTTTTTTTTTTTACATTTACAATGGTAACCAGGGTAAACATCGGGTTACTATGCGCGGCCCTGCGCTTAATAACCCGATATTTACCCTGGTTACCAGTGAAGACATCGCTGCATCGGCATCACACATGCCGATGCAGCGATGACAGCGGGAGATCCAGCGATGAAATAAAGTTTCAAACGATCTGCTACGACGTACGATTCTCAGCAGGGTCCCTGATCGCAGTAGCGTGTCAGACACAGCGAGATCGTAACTATATCGCTGGAACGTCACAGATCGTGCCGTCGTAGCGACCAAAGTGCCCTGTGAGACGGTACCCTAAGTGATCATACTCGCAATAATTGTTCCTATTGTTTCACTTGTAGGGTGCCACTCACCACGGGCATCTGCACTACAGGTACCATTTGGGCATACTGCAATATATGGTTCACACCATCAATCTGTGCATATCCTCCTAATATTATTATATCGAACATACTGAGCTATATTTATACAATTTTTGGTACTGCTTATTATAGCTGAACTACATTACGGGCTACAGTAAGTGCAATCCTTTTGTATATCCACATATATTCCTATTTCCACACAATCTCAGCATTAAATACAAATTCTGGTTTTCTTCAAAATCTCGTTGAGAGAGAATTTATTTATAATAATTATATGTTTACTCTGACAAAAAAAGTGGTTACTGTCCAAATTTGCAGCAATACAAGACACTTCATACTAAGCGCTGCTGCAATTCCTATTACAGTGTGTAAACATGCCTCACATATCTCAACTAACAAATATAGGTGACTATGTTAAACCCACAGAGCGTGGTGCACCGTTTCAACTTTCAAAATATATATTGCTATGACATAGTGCATAAGCTGGGGATAATCGAGACAAACTAGTATTACTGATATGGTAAGTATCCCGTATGAGTACCAAGAATGGACAAACACAAATCTATATATAATGCTCAAACAGAAAAAATCGGCAAAAAGCCGTAGCCAGCTCACCAACCAGACCATCAGATACGGAGCACGGAGGTTCGTCCTGACCCAGACGCCGAGCAGCTGCAATGTACGAAAAACGTGGATACTCCAGCTCCAGTAAAATGATGAAATTCTTTATTAGTCCAACTTCATTAAAACAGGGCAATCCTTACACATGGTGGGTAGAAACAGGTGATTACATGAATAATGGCAACGCATTTCGATCACTCAGGATCTTACTCATGCCCATATGATTTCTCACATGAATGCTGCACATATAGCATCCCTGGACCTATCATGAACGATTCAATAGTCACATGACAAGCTGAAAGGTCCTAAAATCTCTCATATCCAATAATCCAAATAGAAAAATAAATAAAACAGTACATGAAAACATAGAAACGTAAATCTTAAAACAATTATCAGTGCAATTTAACAATAGTGGTACCAAATTTCATTCCTTTTGTTCAGACCTGCAGGGAAACGAGTATTCAGATTATAAATCCAGAAAGCCTCTCTGGTAAGTAAACGTCTGTTAACATCGCCCCCACGGCTATGAGGATAAATTTTCTCAATGCCATGAACTCTCAGGGCTGTGGTGTCACCATTGTGTTTAACACCAAAATGTTTAGAGACCATTGAGATACTTCTATTCATGGTATTGCAACTATTAGCATCCCTAAGGTGTTCTGTGACACGCGTTTTTAAATTGCGTGTCGTGCAACCTATATAAGATACTTGACATGCTACACAATCTACTTTGCATACTACATTTTTAGTGTGGCAATTAATAAAGCTATTTATATTATAATTTTTATTTTTCTCCGAATTTTGGAAGGAACTGCCCAGATGCGAATGTGCACACGTGCTACATGCCGTGGTACCGCACTTGGAAAAACCCTTACAGTCGAGCCATGTATGTGATCTAGATTTGGATACAATTGAATTGGGGGCAATAATGTCTCCAATAGTTTGTGCTCTCCTTGCTACCACACTTACTCCATCTTTCAAAATATCCATAAGAGTATTATCTTCATACAGGATAGGTAACCTTTTATTAATAATCTTTTTAATCTGGCCAAATTGTGAACTAAATTGTAAACATACATGAGGCTTGATATCATATTTCTTTTTTGTCAAACCATTAATCACATTTGGCACCAATAAGTCTTCTCTGCGTTTTCTATCCACTATTTCTGTGGCTCTATTCAGCGACCAATTGGGATATTTACGAACCCTACGTTTGTTTCTGAGTTCCCCAAATTCTTTTTCTTTGTCCTCCTCTTTGCTACAATTACGTTTTGATCTGGTAAACTCGCCCACAGGTATAGATTTTATTGTGTGGGCTGGGTGATTACTAGTTGCCTGTAAGATTGTATTCCCACTAATTGGTTTAACGTGCGTTTTGCTAAAGATAAATTCCTCTGCTATACCGCACAAATCAAGATCCAAAAAAGAAATATTATGTTGATCCCAGACATGAGTAAACTTTATACCAAAATCATAACTAGGGTTTTTTCAAGTGCGGTACCACGGCATGTAGCACGTGTGCACATTCGCATCTGGGCAGTTCCTTCCAAAATTCGGAGAAAAATAAAAATTATAATATAAATAGCTTTATTAATTGCCACACTAAAAATGTAGTATGCAAAGTAGATTGTGTAGCATGTCAAGTATCTTATATAGGATGCACGACACGCAAATTAAAAACGCGTGTCACAGAACACCTTAGGGATGCTAATAGTTGCAATACCATGAATAGAAATATCTCAATGGTCTCTAAACATTTTGGTGTTAAACACAATGGTGACACCACAGCCCTGAGAGTTCATGGCATTGAGAAAATTTATCCTCATAGCCCTGGGGGCGATGTTAAGAGACGTTTACTTACCAGAGAGGCTTTCTGGATTTATTATCTGAATACTCGTTTCCCTGCAGGTCTGAACAAAAGGAATGAAATTTGGTACCACTATTGTTAAATTGCACTGATAATTGTTTTAAGATTTACGTTTCTGTTTTCATGTACAGTTTTATTTGTCTATTTGGGTTATTGGATATGAGAGATTTTAGGACCTTTCAGCTTGTCATGTGACTATTGAATCGTTCGTGATAGGTCCAGGGATGCTATCTGTGCAGCATTCATGTGAGAAATCGTATGGGCATGAGTAAGATCCTGAGTGATCGAAACACGTTGCCATTATTCATGTAATCACCTGTTTCTACCCACCATGTGTAAGGATTGTCCTGTTTTAATGAAGTTGGACTAATAAAAAATTTCATCATTTTACTGGAGCTGGAGTATCCATGTTTTTCGTATATATAATGCTACATTGCTTTAATTACTTTATATTTAATTTTATGTTATTATTAACTATCAAGTACAGATACGAGATGACTGTAAATATACAGCCATTCAGACAAGTGAAAACATACTTTACGTCCCTACAACAATAGAAGACCATACCACCTATAAAGCGTGTCACAAATATCTTGGTGTAGGAACACTTACCTAAATTCATATAGTTTACCAATCCCCAAATGTAATGATGTATATATCCCTACACATAGATATCAATTCTAAAAAAATGTGAAAAAATTCTTAATGTGAAAAAACGCGACTGGCGATAAAGGGCGTGTCCCTGAATCCATATTTTTAACATGACCCTTACATACTATATCTATATTATCTAGATTACATTATAGTCTGTACCAATATCTCAAAAAAGGACCAAACTATCATATATATATATATATATATATATATATATATATATATATATGAGTAAGAGGCATCGTGATTACTCGCTAATCCCGCCCCCTGCAGAGTAGCTCCGCCCACCACCACATCACCACACAGAATCCCGCCCCCACCCCATTACCGCAAGCAATCCCGCCCCCACCACATTACCACACACAATCCTGCCCCCACCACATTACCACACATTATCCCGCCCGCCCACCACATCACCACACATTATCCTGCCCACCCACCACATCATCACACATAATCCCGCCCCCCACCCCATTACCACACATAATCCCACCCCCCACCCCATTACCACACACAATCCCGCCCCCCACCCCATTACCACACACAATCCCGCCCCCCACCCCATTACCACACACAATCCCGCCCCCACCACATCACCACACATAAACCCACCCCCACCACATCACACTCGCTAATCCCACCCCCTGCACAGTAGTTCCGCCCCATCACATCACCACACAAAATCCCGCCCCCACCCCATTACCACACACAATCCTGCCCCCCCCACCACATTACGACACATGATCCCGCCCCCACCCCATTACCACACATAATCCCACCCCCCACCACATTACCACACATAATCCCACCCCCCCACCACATCACCATACATAATCCCACCCCCCACCACATCATCACACATAATCCCGGCCACCCACCACATCACCACACATAATTCCGCCCCCCCACCACATCACCACACATAATCCCGCTGCCCCACCACATCACCACACATAATCCCGCCCCCCCCACCACATCACCACAGATAATCCCGCCCCCACCTCATTACCACATATAATCCCGCCCCCACCACATTACCACAGATAATCCCACCTCCCATATTACCACACATAATCCAGCCCCTCCACCACATTACCACACATAATCCCACCCCCACCACATCACCACACATAATACACCCCCACCCCATTACCACACATAATCCTGCCCCCCCACCCCATTACAACACAAAATCCCGCCCCCCACCAAATCACCATACATAATCCCGCCCCCCCACCACATTATCACACATAATCCCAGCCACCCACCACATCACCACACATAATCCCGCCCCCCCCACCACATCATCACACATAATCCCGCCGGCCCACCACATCACTACACATAATCCCGCCCCTCCACCACATCCCCACACATAATCCTGCCCCCACCACATTACCACACATAATCCTGCCCCCACCTCATTACCACAGATAATCCCGCCCCCCCACCACATTACCATACATATTCCCACCCCCACCACATTACCATACATAAACCCGTCCCCCACCACATTACCACACATAATCCCGCCCCCCACCAAATCACCACACATAATCCCACCCTCACGACATTACCAGAGATAATCCCGCCCCACACCACATTACCACACATAATCCCTCCCCCCACCACACATAATCCCGCCCCCCATGACATTACCACAGATAATCCTGCCCCCCACTACATCACCAGACATAATCCCACCCCCCACCACATCACCACACACAATCCCGCCCCGTCACCACATCACCACACACAATACCGCCCTCCCACCACATCACCACACATAATCCCACCCCCACCACATCACCACACATAATCCCGCCCCCACACCACATTAGCACAGATAATCCCGCCCCCCACCACATTACCACACATAATCCCACCCCCCACCACATTACCACTAATCCTGCCCCCCACCACATCACCACACATAATCCCACCTGCCCACCACATTACCACACATTATCCTGCCCCCACCACATTACCACAGATAATCCTGCCGCCCCCACCACATTACCACACATAATACCGCCCCCCAGCACATCACCACACATATTCCCGCCCCCCGCCACATTACCACAGATAATCCCGCCTCCCCACCATATTACCACACATAATCCCACCCCCCACATTACCACACAAGGCTCCATCCCCACACATTACAATACGAGGCTCCGTCCCCACACATTACCACACGAGGCTCCGTCCCCACACATTACCACACAAGGCTCCTTCCCCCACATTACTACACGAGGCTCCGTCCCTCCATATTACCACACGAGGCTCTGTCCACACACATTACCACACGAGGCTCTGTCCCTCCACATTACCACATGAGGCTCTATCCTCACGCATTGCCACACGAGGCTCCGTTCCCCCACATTACCACACGAGGCTCCATCCCCACACATTACCACACGAGGCTCCGTCCCCCCACATTACCACACGAAGCTCCGTCTCCACTAGGGTTGAAGGACTTTTACTTTTTTAGGATCGAGTCGGGTTTCGCGAAACCCAACTTTGTCAAAAGTCGGGTCGAGTGAAATCGGGCGATTATCGCGAAAAGTTGGGGATCGACCGAAACACGAAACCCAATGTAAGTCAATCGGGAATCAAAGTTGGCAGTGAGTGGAGGACAGGAAAACACCAACAGTTCCCATTTTAATGTCAAAAACAGAAATTCTTGTCACTTAAGCTTGTGAATCTTAATTTACCTTATAATAATAGTTAGGCATTGAAAATTGGGGGTCATTTGGCTAAAGTTGTGGGGAGGGGGGTAGGGCTGGCTCAAGTTTTTTGTGGGCCCAGGAAACGCGGACTACGTCACAGCGGTGGAGCCGGGAGAGGTAAGTATTAAAACTTTGCAAGTGCTCTGATCCCGAGCAAGCAGGGGGGGCCCACTTGTTCGCATTGGCACTGACACAGGGCCCCTCAAAGTACGGCAGTGTGTTTGATGGTGGGGGCGCCTCCCACCGGCAGAGACACTTTTGCGTAATATGAGGGGCCCTGTGCCAATGACGTCGCCAACAAGTATGCTCCCCCATCTGATGAAGGAACCTGCACTTTCATCTGCACCTTCCTCTTTGTCCCTGTGTAAGGTGGTATAGTATGCGGGAAGGGGAACCTGACTTTCAGCAGGGTCAGATTCTGGCTGTGTAGGGTGCAAGGGGAATGTAGTAGTCTGGGTCAATGTAACAGCAGACTCATCTAGCAGTGGCTGGGCAATGGGCAGGATGAGGAGGAAACACAGTTAGTAGGCCCAAATAATAAAGTAGGCTAAATGCAGTTCAAAATTGGTAACAGGAGTAAACAGGCGGCACTGTTTTGTTCATTGGAGGAGAACACCAAGCAGTGGCAGACACCATTAGTAGGCCCAACCTAACAAGTAGGCCAAATGCAGGTTAATATCTGATATAGGCCGAAAGCCTGAAAATTGAAGCTCAGCTATAGTCAGTGGAGGAGACAAGCAAGGAGCGGCAGACACCGTTACTAGGGCCCAAGCAAACTAGTAGGCCAAATGCTGTTTAAAATTTCCTATAGGCCAAAAGCCTGAAGATTGAAGCTCAGCTTTGTTCAGTGGAGGAGACAAGCAAGGAGCGGCAGACACCGTTACTAGGGCCCAACCAAACTAGTAGGCCAAATGCAGTTTAAGGGTAAGTTCACACGGGACTTTTTTGCTGCGTATTTTTGCTGCGTTTTTTTATGCTAATTTAGGTGCATTTTTTGGTGCGTATTTGGTGCGTTTTTTGGGTAAGTTCACACAGGACTTTTTTGCTGCGTATTTTTGCTGCGTTTTTTATGCCAATTTTCAGCTGCTTATAATAGATGCGTTTTTTGTGAGGTTTTGGTGCGTTTTTTTGTCTATTTGCGCATGATAATAAAGTTGAGTGACCCCAGTGGAGCTTAGCATCGCCTTCATCCCAGCGGGGGAACAATTTATGGTGAATTACATGCCATGCATCGGCCTTTTTTTGACGATCACTGTAGTTTGGGCAAGCTACATCCCAAATTACAGGCATTGCTTCCACCTTGGAAAAATAAATTAAAAAGTAATTACCAAATGCAAGATGAAATGAAGCCAACATTCATGACAAGGAAGATACAAACATACACATGCAGAACACATGAACATGTACATAACAGCACATGAGCATCGCAAAGTGTACCATTGCAAACAATCGGATAGATAGATATATCACAAATTAAAAAAAATATTACCTCCATGATTAGTTGGGAAACATTAATGCTCATCCTCCTATACCAAGACATTGCTAACACCTCACTACCAGAAACTCCCTCACAATAGATCACAATCAGGACACCTCACAATGGCTCTTCACGCCTCACTACCAGGAACTCCCTCACAATAGATCATAATCAGGACACCTCACAATGGCTCACAATGGCTCTTCACACCTCACTAACCACACCCCTAAGCTCTTGGCTGTGAGATCACTTCCTGCTGGCCATGATTTTTCTGCACAAAAAACACAGCAAATAATGCTACATGCGTTTTGGCTGCATTTTTGCAGCGTTTTTTCCATCACCCATTCAAGTCAATGGGTGAAAAAACGCTGCAAAAACGCAGCAAAAACGCTGAAAGAAGTGACATGCCCTATGTCCAAAAAACGCAGCAAAGCAGAAAATACTGATCAAACAAAAACCCAATGTGTGTGCATGAGATTTCTGAAATCTCATAGGCTTTGCTGGTACTGTAAAAAGCAGCTGAAAATTAGCATAAAAAAACGCAGCAAAAATACGCAGCAATAAAGTCCTGTGTGAACGTACCCTAATATCTGATGTAGGCCGAAAGCCTGAAAATTGAAGCTCAGCTTTGTTCAGTGGAGGAGAAAAGCAAGGAGCGGCAGACAACGTTACTAGGGCCCAAGCAAACAAGTAGGCCAAATGCAGTTTAAAATTTCCTATAGGCCGAAAGCCTGAAGATTGAAGCTCAGCTTTGTTCAGTTGAGGAGACAAGCAAGGAGTGGCAGACACCGTTACTAGGGCCCAACCAAACTAGTAGGCCAAATGCAGTTTAATATCTGATGTAGGCCGAAAGCCTGAAGATTGAAGCTCAGCTTTGTTCAGTGGAGGAGACAAGCAAGGAGTGGCAGACACCGTTACTAGGGCCCAACCAAACTAGTAGGCCAAATGCAGTTTAATATCTGACATCGGATGAAATCTGAGGCTCAGCTTTGTTGACTGGAGGACAACTGTAATGGGAGGCAGACACAGTTAGTAGGCATAAATAAGAAAGTAGGCAAAATGCAGTTCAAAATTGGTTAGTGGAGTATACAGGCGGCATAGCTTTGTTCAGCGGAGGACAACTGTAATAAGTGGCTCAGACAGACAGAGTAGGGCAACAATTAAAAAAGGTGGCTAATTGCAGTTCAAAATTTGTAATAGGAGTACACAGTCGGCATAGCGTGGTTCAGCAGAGGAGGACAAGTGTAATTAGTGGCTCTGACACACTGAGTAGGCGTAAAATAAAAAAGTACGATATATGCAGTTCACAATTGGTAAGAGGAGTACACAGGCGACCTTGCTAGGTTCAGCGGTGGAGGACAACTGTTCTGAGAGTCTGACACAGTTACTAGGACAAAATAAATAAGCAGGCTAAATGCTGTTCTACATTGGTAAGAGGAGTACACAGGCGGCCTAGCTTGTTTCAGGGGGGTGGGGGCAGTTGTAATGTGTGGCGCCGACAGGCAGACAGAGGCCTAACCTAAAAAAAGGTGTCTAAATGCAGTTCAAAACTGGTAGCAGGACTAACCAGGCGGCCTAGCTTGTTTTTTTGGGGGGGGGGGGACAGTTGTAATGTGTGGGGCTGACAGACAGACAGAGGCCTAACCTAAAAAAAGGTGTCTAAGTGCAGTTCAAAACTGCTAGCAGGACTAACCAGGCGGCCTAGCTTTTTTCAGGGGGGGACAGTTGTAATGTGTGGCGCCGACAGACAGACAGAGGCCTAGCCTAAAAAAAGGTGTCTAAATGCAGTTCAAAACTGCTAGCAGGACTAACCAGGCGGCCTAGCTTTTTTCAGGGGGGGGGGCAGTTGTAATGTGTGGTGCCGACAGATAGACAGACAGAGGCCTAACCTAAAAAAAGGTGTCTAAATGCAGTTCAAAACTGCTAGCAGGACTAACCAGGTGGCCTAGCTTGTTTCAGGGGGGGGGGCAGTTGTAATGTGTGGCGCCGACAGATAGACAGACAGAGGCCTAAAATGAAAAAAGGTGGCTAAATGCAGTTCACAATTGGTAACAGGAGTACAGGGGGGGACATAGCTTTGTTCAGCGGAGGTCAACTGTTAGAAGTGGCTGACAGTTAGTAGGCCAAAATACTAAAGTGGGCTAAACGTCAGCCAAGGAATTGGTCATAAATAAACTGGTGGCATAGCGAGGCACAGAAGTGGGCTCCTCTGCAGAGTTGCAGACAGGGGTAGATGGTACAAAGTATTAAGGGGTCTAAATGGAGGCCAGGGCCCCTGTATATTTTTACTATCATCTATCATTGCAAAAAATTTGTTATGGCAGTGCCATTTAAGGATTTAACAGCACAGACTACACAGTGGTGGGGCAGGGAGAGGTAAGTTTTGCAAGTGGTAGAGCACAGTTCGAGCTGGGGGGAACACTCTCTCGTGGGCGGCGGTACTGGCCCAGGGCCCCTCATATTACGACTGTGTGTCTGATGTTGGTTGTGCACCACCACAGAGGGACCCTGTGCCAGTGCCATGGCCCAAGAGTGGGCACACCCACCTGTCCAGGCAAACGGCACTCGCACGGGTACTTGCGCCACGTTGTGACCACGGCCCTGTGGGGGGGAGTCAACCCATTTAGGGAGGTACACAAATGGCCTATTGTGGACATTCGGCACCTGCAAATAGTGGAATTGGAGCAGTCAGTAAGAGGAGGCCAAAAACAAGAAATTTTTCTGGCAAGCTACGTGTCAGCAGGGGAAGGTGGGGCAAAATAATTTGAAATCCATGATTGGTTCATTTTAATGAAGGTTGGATCATCAACATTTCGGGGAGCCAGACGTGTCCTTTTTTCAGTCAGTATTGAACCAGCAGCACTGAAGACTCTTTCTGAGAGCACACTAGCAGCTGGGCAAGCGAGCTCCTGTAATGCACATTCTGCCAATTCGGGCCAGGTGTCTAGTTTAGATGCCCAGTAATCAAAGGGGAATGACCTGTGAGGGAGAACATCGATAATGGCGGAAAAATAGTTGGTAACCATACTGGACAAATGCTGTCTCCTGTCACTTTGAATCGATGCAGCAGTACCTGTCGTGTCTGCAGTCATTGCGAAATCACTCCACAACCTGGTGAGAAATCCCCTCTGTCCAATGCCACTTCGGCTTTGTGCACCTCTAGCACCTCTGCCATGTTGCCCCCTACAGCTCGTGTGAGAATCATCAGCGCCGCTGTGCGCTGGGAATGCCTGAACCAAACGGTCTACAAGAGTTGCTTGTTTGGTAGCCAATATTTGCTCAAGGTTCTCATGTGGCATGATATTTTGTAATTTGCCTTTGTATCGTGGATCCAGGAGGCAGGCCAACCAGTAATCATCATCGGTCATCATTTTGATAATGCGGGGGTCCCGTTTTAGGATATGCAAGGCATACTCTGCCATGTGGGCCAAAGTTCCAGGTGTCAATTCACTGCTTGTGCTGGGTTGAGGAGCACTTTCTTGAAAATCTACATCACTTGTGTCCCCAAAAAACCCTGTACCTGACCTTGCAATGCCACCAGTTTCTATTGCCCCCTGAGAAGCATCTTCCTCGCATAAATATTCAGCCCCATCCTCCTCCTCCTCCTCCTCTTCATCTGCCACCTCGTCCCGGAGACTTCCCTGACCAGACAATGGCTGACTGTCATCAATGCTTCCCTCCTCCTCGGCCGCAGACGCGTGCTCCTTGATGTGCGTCAAACTTTGCATCAGCAGACGCATTAGTGGGATGCTCATGCTTATGATGGCGTCGTCAGCACTGACCAGCCGTGTGCATTCCTCAAAACACTGAAGGACTTGACAGAGGTCTTGGAGCTTCGACCACTGCACACCTGACAACTCCATGTCTGCCATCCAACTGCCTGCCCGTGTATGTGTATCCTCCCACAAATAAATTACAGCACGCCTCTGTTCGCACAGCCTCTGAAGCATGTGCAGTGTAGAGTTCCACCTTGTTGCAACGTCTATTATTAGGCGGTGCTGGGGAAGATTCCGCGATCGCTGACGGTTAAGCATACGGCTGGAGTGTACGGGCGACTGGCGGATGTGCGAGCAAAGTCTGCGCACCTTCTGGAGCAGGGCTGGTAAATCAGGGTAATTCTTGAGGAAGCACTGCACCACAAGGTTCAAGGTGTGAGCCAGGCAAGGTATGTGTTTCATTTCGGAAAGGGCTATGGCAGCCATAAAATTCCTTCCGTTATCACTGACTACCTTGCCTGCCTCAAGATGTACACTGCAGTGCCCAGCCATGACTGAGTTTCTTGCTGCAAGTACTCGACCAGTACTTCCGCGGTGTGTCTGTTGTCGCCCAAACACTTCATTTGCAGCACAGCCTGCTGACGCTTACCACTAGCTGTTCCATAATGGGACACCACGGGTGCAACACTGGCAGCTGTGGATAGAGTGTTCGTGCGACTGAGCTCTGTGGACGAGCTTTCGCTTGTGGAGGAGGAGGAGGAGGTGCAAACGCCTACAGCCAACTGTTTCCTAGACCGTGGGTTAGGCAGAACTGTGCCACTATGGCTGTCCCCTGTGGACCCTACATCCACCACATTAACCCAGTGTACCGTGATGGACACGTAATGTCCCTGGCCATGCCTACTGGTCCATGCATCAGTTGTTAGGTGCACCTTTCTACTGACCGATTGCCTCAGTGCATGGACAATGCGTTCTTTGACATGTTGGTGGAGTGCTGGGATGGCTTTTCTCACAAAGAAGTGTCGACTGGGTAGGTCATAGCGTGGTACTTACCGTACTTATAGTATTAAACTGCATGGTACGTGAATCCTGATGAATAGTAAGTACCAAAAAATAGGACCATATCAAGACCTATCATCATATAACATAGATATATCAAAAAAAGGGATGATATTGAGTCTAATGGTAGAAAACATCAAATACTTTATTATTTAAAAAATAATAACACCAGGTGTAAAGAGGCAAAAATACAGAAACAAGTCTAAAACAATGCTGCAAAGGCAATGTAGGTATGTTATGCCCCTTATCCTTTGGTAGTCCATGGTGGATAGTAGGATACTTATGACAACTCCGTGGCAGCCTCTGGTTGTATCAATTGTTATTGCGGCTGTTGGTGTCATTCACCAGTTCAAACTGGGTAGCTATGCATCATCATTTTTTAACATTTAATACTGTTTCACTAGCTTACTCACTTGTTCTTGTGCGAGCACTTGCCTGCCACACTGCGCGTGCGCTCATGCTGATCTCGGATGGGTGTTGGTGATCACGTGGGGCCCCCGTGGTCTCCTCCTCTCACTGTGGTATCGGTGCGCGCTACGCGCCGGCTGTTGGCATGGCAGCGCTCTTTCACTTCCGGTGCACACGTACTTGATACTTCCAGGGTCATTCCTTTTTAAGACACGCGTCTGCATCCATTCAATGCCCCCTGACGAAGGTTGTTTACCGAAATGCGCGTTGGGGCGGAGGCGTGTGCCAGGAGAGTCTCCCCTGATTGCGGTGGGTAATTATTCGTTATGTGCTCTGTTCATTTTACCATCTGTGTGGTGCTGTGTTTTTTTCCGTAATTGAGCATTAGTTGTTATAAGATTATTTATGGCTGCAGCACTCAGTATTTTCACAGAGCATGATGTAATATCAGTGTGAGCCCGGCACTGTGCGTGTTTAATATTTAGGGGCACACAGGGTGTCTAGCCCATCACTTTATAGATTACTTGACCTCCTGTCACATGCCTCCTGCCATTGCCTTTGCAGCATTGTTTTAGACTTGTTTCTGTATTTTTGCCTCTTTACACCTGGTGGTGTTATTTTTTAAATAATAAAGTATTTGATGTTTTCTACCATTAGACTCAATATCATCCCTTTTTTTGATATATCATAGCGTGGTACTGCGTAGGCCATCAGGGCTTTGAAAGCTTCGCTTTCACCCAAACCGGTAGAACGAGATTAGTCAAGCAATGTAGCCGTTCAAACCCTGTGTACGCAGATGAGAGGAAGAGTACTTTCTTTTCCTATCTAGAGTCTCTTGTAGGCTGAGCTGGACTGCAGAGCTGCATATGGTGGAACTAGCGGGGGTAGTGGTGGACATGGCAGATTGAGAGAGGCTTGGTGATGGTATTCTTGATGTGGGCCTACCTACAGTGTTTCCAACCAAGAACCTTGTGATTCCCTGACTGCTTTGGCCTTGCGACAATACCTCCACATTTGTTACTGGTGGTGCCATAACCGGTGGGCTTCCAGTGAGGGAAGCAAAGTTGATTAATGACTAACTTCAATATGAGCAGGTGCATCAACGGTATGGGAAGTTTGGTAGTTAGTCCATACTTCCAAGTGCCTGCTGGTTAGATGTCTACGCATGAACATTGTATTTAAACTTTGTAGATTCTTCCCTCTGCTAAAGGTCTTGGAGCATTTCTTACATATAACTTTGGACTGATCATTCGGATCTTGGTTAAAAAATTGCCACACTGCACTCGTCCTACTATGGAATACCTTTTCAGGCTTTGCACTCCGTGCTACTGTCACCGAATTGCAACACTGTCCTACACCTGTTGTGTTTTTTGACACACGTTTTGGGCCTGATGCGGGCCTGCCAGATGACAGCTTTTGCGATGTAGATGGATGCAGCAGATCATCCTCCTGCGCTTCTGAGCTACAGGCAGCGGCACCCTCTTCCCCCAATGGCTGCCAATCAGGGTCAACAACTGGGTCATCTACCACCTCCTCTTCAATGTCATGTGCACCGTCCTCTGTATCAACGTGTAAGGTGCTATAGCGTTCGGGACTGGGCACCATAGTCTCATCAGGGTCAGATTTGGTCTCAGTACACTGCGAGGGCAAAGTAGTGATCCAAGTCAATGTAACAGCATAATAATCAAGCTGTGGCTGTGCATCTGTGCACTCTATGTCCGATTCATCCTGTAATGGGCATGGCCTGTTAACAATTTCCCTTTCTAACCCAGGCACGGTATGTGTAAAGAGCTCCATGGAGTAAAGTGTAGTGTTGCCTGCCGCATCCTTCACTTTTGTTTTGGGTGAAGGACACAAGGAAGCAACTTTTTCTGGACCTGGAGCAGCCACTGACGACTCGCACTATTCCCAGAATAAATTCCAACTATAGTAAAGACAAAAAATCAACAGTTTGTATGGTAATTATACAACACCGTAAGTTAAACCGAATTGATGTTAATGTCACCAGCAGCCCCTTATTTGTATATAAAAGGACTATACTAATGCTGTATCTGTCTGTAGCAATGTGTAACTGCTAAAAAAGGACAAAGATACTGAATGCCACGCACTTATTTAAAAATAATAGCACAAAAGGAGTATATATATATATATATATATATATATATATATATATATATTATAAAAAGGAAAAACTGGTGATAACAGTCATGATGCAAGAAGCGGCCCCGGCCGGTGGCAAAGCTTCACTAAAAAGGAGGGTAATGAGGCGTACTGTAATCGGATTAAACCGGGTCGGAAATCCGATGCATGTACGCCACTGGTTACCTTAAGCAGAACGCTGATAGTGGATAGACGAGAGGTGCTCTTTCCACATTGTTCTTGCTGATGTAGATGTCCAGCGTTCTGTGTTGTCTGGAGAGTCACGGCTGCCCGTAGTAGTGGCTGCACGCGGTGATAGCAATCTCCTCACAGTGTGTGATCACAGAGCAGGACCTGCCGTGACATCACCAGTCACGTGATGCAGTGAAAGAAGTTCCAATAGAGTGAACGTGCAGATAGCAGAAAGGACCAATAGTATCCAACGCGTTTCAGAAAGAAGCGCTTTCCTTCATCATCCCTGTTTTTTTTTTTTTTTCTTTTTTTCTTCCTTATTGTTGCATTCCCACAGTGGGGGATTAGTTTTCAGCTAAACAAAGTTCATAGAAATACTCCTTTTGTGCTATTATTTTAGGAGTCTTTACTATAGTTGAAATTTATTCTGGGAATAGTGCAAGCTTATATCTGTAAATTGTCTGTGCACAGGTTTATGTATTTATTGTTCTATTAAACTTACGTCCACTTGATCTCGTTGTGCGCAAATTTATATATATTTTTTAAATTAGGTAACAGTAGCTTATATTAATCATCAGGGGGAAACTCGATCCAGATCATTAATGGAAGTGGCAGGTCGAATCTTTCAGATAGCCGAAACTCATCTACTGTCACTCACATCTCTTCATATAAAGGGAAAACACAACATCATGGCAGATTATTTAAGTCGCAGAAAACTCGGCAGCAGTTTGGGAAGGGCTCTGTAAAGTCTCATTCCTTGTGGAGAGAGTGAAGAATATCCCGACCCTTTGGACTTGCCTAGCATTGGTGGTTTGCGCTTAGTGCATCTTTGACTGTGCATTTGCTGGTCCGCTGCGAGTTGCTAATGAGTAGATTAACTTGTGCGCACAACACCATCTTTAATAAAGCATAAAGAAAGATACATTAATTCCTCTAATTAATCTATCTAGTAGGATGACAGCTGTCCAGACCTGCATCCCACCACAGGAAGCACTCCAGAGTAATCCCTGGAGAATGAAATCATACTTAGTGACAGAATGAGGGATGACGCATCTCCTGTGGTCTCAAGGTATTGACACTTCTAAGTGTGCTGCTCAAACTGTTGGGGTGCAGTTCCTAACTCAAAATGCTGAAAGGGTCTTCAGAGGAGATGGGTAGTCCAGCTTGGTGCCTCTATAGCTGTGCTGTCATCCTTTTCATGGTTAATAACTTTTAATATGGCCATCAGAGGCAGTGGGGTGGCTAGAGGTAGAAGGCGGGGAACTATTCCTCAGAGCAACCACACGCAGCAATTTCACTCGTCAATGTTTAAGTGTTCATTTTTTGCTGGTGTATTCCCATTCCCAAGCACCCCTTCCAATCTAAAAAAAATCCTCTGTTTTTTTTGCCCTCCTCCTCTTCCACCATTTCCACAGAGTCATCATGTTTTTTTCAAAGGCAGTGGGTTGTCCAGAGGGAGGAGGTGGCCAACTGTTGTGATCATATCCATAAGTCAGCTACAGCTGACGCTCACTGACTGGTTTGTATCCTGTCCACGCACTGGAACTCAGTATTAAATATGTACTTGCAAGGCTTTGTGAGCAGCAGTGAGCAATACCAGCTCCAACACACCCGTCTGTATTCTGCTCAGCCTCTGCATATAACAAGTGATGTATGACATCGGTGAGGAATCAACCAAGAGGATGAACGGTGATGTCGCCATAATCAGCGTAAATATCCCCCTTCTGTGTCTACTCAAATGCTCCATGCTCAAAATTAAAGAGGAAGTTTTGCATGTGGACCAAGTAGATTTGAAGGAAGAAAGTTCGTAGGGTGCTACGTGCTTGCCAATCCCCTGTCCAGGATGCAGCCTTGAAATGCACAGAATATACCAGCCAGTCATCCACCCAGCCACAGATCCAAACATTACATGGAGCGGCCCCCAAACGCAGGGCAGCGGGGTACTCGGTACCGGGTCTCTCAGTCCTGGGGATGTCACGGTGGCCTGACCCAGTCCGTGGCCCTGCTAAGGGGTGCTCAATAAAAGATGTAGGTGATGGTGTAGATCGCAGTAAATGACGAGGACACAGGGTTGCAGTCTTTTTACCTCTTTACTGAAGGCTTCGGCATCCGCAATCCAGAGCACTGCTAACAGGGCTGGCTGAGACCGGCCGGTCCGAAGGCACATCCAGAGTTCCCTTTGCAGGTGGAGATCAGTAGCCTACCTACTAGGGCCTGGGTGTTGTAGTACTTCCCTGCTGAGCACCACGGGATAGTCCTCACAACTGTCGTGTATGTTTCTGTTCTTTCTCTCCGTCCCCCAGATGATATGGATAGGACGCACCCGTATGACGAGGTAGGCCTGGAGTTATTTTATAGGGACCCTAGAGACGCCCCTCTCCCACAATTGCCTCCGTTGTCTTCATTAGGTGTAAAGGTGAGACTGCCAACCTAAAGTTAACTGCCCGGCTGTAGTTCAAAGTAATGCATAGAGTCTATTACTTCCTCGGCGTTCCGGCCGCCGGCTATGCGCCTCAGAAGGATGTTGCCGATCTCGGGGCACCACTCCTTCTGGTTCTATCGCCTTTGTGCTGTGATCTCGTTTCTCACTTCTCCACAATATACCTCGCTTCGTGTCCTTTCTTAAGATGCCGCCGCAATGAGGTGCAGGCACGGCTCCGTAACAATCTGTCCTTTTGCTAGGCCACTATCAGGATCCCACCCCTGACAGGGACCCCCCTGAATCCCCTGGACCCCCCCAAGCAACGCTCTCTTCTCACTAGATGTTACCTGGGCAAAACCCAGTCAGCTTCTCCCTAACTTCCTATCCAACCCCCAGTTTTACCAGAGTGTGAGGAGTGGCCTAATACATAGAATCCTTTGCTCCCCCTGGTGGCCGGAGTGTTAAGTGTAATGTGTGACTCTGATACCTGGTCAGGTGAACTCTTTTAGTGCAATCAGACGTAACATCACTCCCTTTAGTGGCAGAGCGACATTACTGCAACGACCAGGACTCTGGGGCGCTGCACTCACACTGCTTGCTATGGAAATCGTGCCATTTATTAATACCGTATAAAGGGACTGCAGTGCTTACCTGTCCAGGTATCTCAACTAGTACACTCGCAGGATACAGAAAGCACAAGTGGTAAAGATGCCAGCAATATAGGTACAAAATGCTGATAAGACAACCACTCCCAAACTACCATCTCATGGGGGGTGATTGCATAGTATATAATTGCACAAAATAGGCTTGTATGGGGCGCTGGTCACACATAGGTAATGCACAGTGTCTGGTTTACAGCCTATCAGTGACGCCCATACTATTAAATCAGGCGGGCAGCCCAGCTCTATCCAGATGCATCCCATGAGGGAAGAGGCCCTAGTTTTTAAGGCCAAAAAAATAATGGACCCGGCTGCACCCTGAAAAATGAAGTGCAGAAAACATATATATAATTTATATATATGGGTTTGATCAATATTTTTGGCCAAAATATGTAAACTCGCAACCTAACTTCAATGGTCCTCAAATTTGCGAGTCTTAATGCTAAACTTCATAGAAAAACCACAAAAAGAGGACTAAAAATCCTCCAAAAATTCGAAGATTGATAAAGTATAAAGGGATTGCAATACTTACCTGTTCAGTTCTCTGAACTAATGCACTCCAAGGATACAGCAAGCCCAGAGCCGTTGATAGTGGCAAGCAGACCAGGCAGCTGCCTAGTGCCCCCGCTCCCCCAGGGGCCCGCAGCCAGTGGCGTGCCACTAATAGTGGCACATGACGCAGCCACCATGGGGCCCGTGAGTGAGGGGGGGCCGCCTGCTGCCAGTGCCGACTCTTCCCCCATTGCCGCAGCTGCCGCATTCAACTAAGCTGGCGTCTATGACGACGGTACAGTTCAAAGCAATGATCGAGAAGAGAGAGCATCGGATGACGCTCCTTCTCCCATCATTCCCCTCTGCCTCTGACACTGTGGGTGCACGATGATGTCACTTCATCGCGCACCCACTGTGTGCCACTGCTGAGCCTGGAGCAGCACGGGGCACGAGGAGAGGTGAGGATTATGTTGCTTTTGTTTTGTTTTTTTTTAATGTCAGTGAGTAAGTACTGGACTGTGGGACCATTCTCTGGGGGGCTGTATTCTATGGGGAGTTTTATTATATTCTATGGGGGGGGGTTACAGTATATTCTATGGGGAGGTTACAGTATATTCTATGGCGGACTGTATTATATTCTATGGGGGTTACAGTATATTCTATGGGAGGCTGTATTATATTCTGTGATGGAGGATCGCATCATACTTTTTGATGGGGTACATTATATTCTATGGGGAGGTGGGCTGTATTTTATTCTATGGGGTTACATTATATACTATGGGGGGCTGTATTATATTCTATGAGGGAGAATTGCATCATACTTTTTAATGGGGCTACATTATATTCTATGGGGGGCTGTATTATATTCTATGGAGGGTTACAGTATATTCTATGGGGGCTGTATTATATTCTATGAGGGAGGATTGCATCATACTCTTTGATGGGGCTACATTATATTCTATGGGGAGGTGAGCTGTATTATATTCTATTGGGAGGTGGGCTGTATTATATTCTATGGGGAGGTGGGCTGTATTATATTCTATGGAGGGCTGTATTATATTCTATGAGGGAGTGTTATGGACTGGTAATTTAGGAGCGACATGCGACTAGCTCTGAGCAGGTGGTAACTATACTGACTGCAGTTCCTGATCTTAACACAACACTAGCAGTAGCCGTGGGATGTTCCTGTCACTCCCTGGACACCTCGTCACAGCCGGAGAACTAGCTACCCCTAAAGGTAGAAACAGGAAAGCTTTCTTGCTTCAGAGAAAATCCCCAAAGGACAGATAGCCCCCCACAAATAATGACTGTGAGTGGAGAAGGAAATGACACATGTAGAATGAAACAGGATTTAGCAAAGGAGGCCACTTCTAGCTAGATAGACAGTACAGGAAAGAACACTGTGCGGTCAGTAATAAAAACTAGAAAAAGTCCACCGCAGAGAAATGCAAAAATCTCCACACCTGACTAAAGGTGTGGAGGGCAAAATCTGCTGCCCAGAGCTTCCAGCTTAGCTGAATAGATCCATACTGATAAGCTGGACAAATGAGCAAAACATAGAATGTGCTGAACAATAAAGTCCACAACAAGAGGACTGCAAAAGGACAAGCAAGGACTTATCTTTGCTGAACAGGTCAGAGTGTCAGGGAAATCCAAAAGAGCCGTGACTCCAAGCAGGAACAATTGACAACTGGCATTGATTGAGGGATAAGGCCAGACTAAAATAGCCGAGCCAGAAAGACGATCAGTGGAAGCAGCTGCTGATGCTAAATCCAAGAAGCAGCCATACCACTCAAAACCACCAGAGGGAGCCTAAGAGCAGAACTCACAAAAGTGCTACTTACAACCACCGGAGGGAGCCCAAGAGCGGAATTCACAACAAGGGAGGATTGCATCATACTCTGTGGAGGCACCATTATACAATATGATGGGACTACATTGTATTCTATGGGGGGCTGCATTATATTCTATGGGGAGTAGATTATATTGTATGGGGCTTCATTATACTCTATGAGGGGGCTACATTATATTCTTTGGTGGGCTGCATTATACTATATGAGGAGGGCTACATTGTATTCTATGAAGGAGCTACATTATACTCACATATAGTAAAGAGAAAGCTAGCTCACCTAGTACTTGAAGTCCAGCTTGCACGGAACCAGGTGGATCCACATCAGATAATATCAAGCAAAAAAAAAGTTGTTGTTCCAGCATCTGGAAATAGTTCTTTCTTTAGTTTAAATCCATTAAAAATTTACAAAAATTACAAAGGTTGCATAGACAGGGCAAGAGAGCAAGACACGTTTCGAACACTCACTTGCGTTCTTCATCACAGCTTGGCTACACAATCAAAAGGATTTACTAAAATACTAAAAGAGTGCCAGTGAAAACAGTTGGAACAAGTCACATGACACAATGGCATCAATGAATACATTCCTTAAACAGGATGTAATTGTGTCAAGTGACTTGTTCCAACTGTTTTCATTGGCACTTTTTTAGTATTTTAGTAAATCCTTTTGATTGTGTAGCCAAGCTGTTATAAAGAACGCAAGTGAGCGTTCAAAAAGCATCTTGCTCCCTTGCTTTGTCTATGCAACCTTTGTAATTTTTGAAAATTTTTAATGGACTTAAAATAAAAGAACTATTTTACCAGACGCTGTAACACTTTTTTTTTCCTTGAGATACAATATACTATATAAGGGGGCTACATTATATTCTATAGAGGGGCTGCATTATATTCTATGGGGGGCTGCATTATACTCTGAGGGGCTACCATATTTTCTGTGGAGGGGCTGCATTATACTATAAGAGGGGGGCTACATTATATTCTATGGAGAAGCTGCATTATATTCTATAGGGAGCTGCATTATACTCTGAGGGGGCAACCATATATATATGGAGGGCTACATTATACTATATGAGGGGGCTGCATTATATTCTATGGGGGGTTACATTATATTGTATGGTGGTGTAGGAAGATGGACCATGCCGGTAATACCTCTCTCGTGTTAGTTCCAGAATGATCGGGGCTGTCACCACTGTTGACATGGGGAACGCTTTCTGACCTGGACAGACCTTTGCACCCGACTGTGGGTGTGTGTCAGGGATAAAAGGGATGGTGTTCGGGAAAGCGAGTCAGTTGGCGGGAAGACAGATCGTGCAGCAGGAGCAGATTCACTCACACTCCATGGAGCTACGCAATAGGCCAGACCTGCGCTGCAGCGCTCCCGCCCTTGAACAGACCGACTAGGAGGAACGTATATCTGCGTGCCTACTTACCCCTTTCTTGGGGAATTCTTCCCGCACCATACCCCCTTCTGCCATGGGCTCGCGGCCTGAGTCAGACCCGCTGAATCATCCAGAGCAGGGTAGCATCATCCCCACCTCTGCCTGTGAACTGAGTCCCAGTCCAGCGGTACCACAGACGACTTCCCAGCACGGACGTCTTTCCGGTATTCCAGGACCTCACCTCAGGGAGCCCGGATTCACCGTGTCCATCAGGAGACAGTGTATAAACTTTCTTCAGCATCAGGCCAGAGACTTCACATGTCACTTACGGCACCACTGTAGGATTTCAAGCTTCGACAGGCCGGAACCCATCAGACTGACAAGCTTACCTGTTTCATAACTGTTTGTTCTTACCCTGACGTTATCTTTAGTTTAGCTCTCCTCTTAACCCTTTCTCTCCCTGCGTAGAGTAACCCCTGTAATAAACCCTTTACCTCTTGCTCTGCCTCCTGCTCATCAATGCATCCCACATCCCTACTATTCTGTCGGTGGAACTGCATTATACTCTTGAGGGGGCAACATTATATTCTGTGGGGTGGCTGCATTATGCTCCATGGGGTGGCTGCATTATACTGTATCAAGGACTGAGGTGAATACATTATACTATGTGAAGAACTATGGGATGCATTATACTATGTGAAGTGAATTGTACTACATGGATGACTATGGCAGTGCATTATCCAATATGGAGCACTATGAGGAGTGTATTATAATATACAGAGGACTGAGCAGTGTATTTAATATATGGAGGACCATGAGGCATGTATTATACTATATGGAGGACTGAGGAGTGTATTATACTATATGGAGGACTATGGGGAGTGTATAATACTATATGGAGCACTATGAGGAGTGTATTATACTATATGGAGGACTGACCAGTGTATTTTAATATATGGAGGACGATGAGGAGTGTATTATAGTATATGGAGGACTATCTGAAGTGTATAATACTATTTGGAGGACTGAGAAGTTTATGTTAATATATGGAGTTCTATACAGAGTGTATTATACAATATGGAGGACTATAGGGAGTTTATTATACTATATGGAGGACTATGGGGAATGCATTTTACAATATGGAGGACTGTGGTGCATATTATAATATATGGAGGATTATGGGGTGTATTATAGTAAACAAGCAAAATGCTGCATATTCATAGTGATTGGATTGTTTATGCTGGAACAGAAATCATTGTTCTCAGCAGCACATCACCAGAGTAAACTGTAGAAGCTGCTGATAACATGATACTGTATGGGGACAGATTGATCTGTTAGTGACTGTTCTGTTTCCATCATTCTTTCTCAGTTGGTGTAAAGAGGCCAGGAAACAAGTGTCGAACGACTTCAATATTGTAGGTCACACTCTTTTAGCGGCCTAAACTCAGTGGATGTAAATACAACAGAAATGCTTCTGTGTGATGTGCAATATGTTAGCATTTGGGGCCCCATTTTAAACTTTTGCCTAGTGCCCCACTTGCCTAAAACTGGCCCTGAGCAAGCCCACATGATAAAGAAGGTGGCAATACAGGTATAAAATACTGATGAAGCAACCTCTGTCTACTAACTCATGGAGGGGGTGATTGCTTATAAAATTATATGCACAAAAGAGGCTTGTATAGGATGCTGGTCACACACAGGGAAGGAGTTTTAGTTCTCTTTTTGTGGCTTTCCTATGGAGTTTAGCATTAGAACTCCCAAATGTGGCATCATTTATGAAGGAGAGACTGTGATTGGCCACCATGCAAGACAATGCAAGAACTGAGAATAGCGCCCCCCCAGAGTCCAAAAATCAGCAAAACAGTTTTCAGCTATCAGAGGTAGCGTAGTCCCTGGAGAACATGATCAGGGCCTCTATCACATGCCACAAGTCTGACAAATAAAGTAGCACTCTGTAGTGCTATAGCATGTAAACATGACATCACTGTGACTGCGCTCACAGCATCTCATTCACCAGTGGTTCTCAGCTTGGACAGTGACATCTTGGCACCATCCAGGTTGAAAACGAATTCTCCCCCAGACATGGAGTAAGGCATGGGGCAGAACGACCGACAGGTATGATATATTGATGTTTTTTTATTTTAGTTTTATTACAGGAGATCAAGGGCTTCGGTGGAATTAGGCGAGGTCGTAAGTATGGTTTAATTGAGATTATTAAAGGAGTCTGTGTCCTTTTTTTCAATTAAAGGACTTTTTCTGGGTGTCTGTGTTTTCTTACAATGTGACTATGGGGTTAGTAATGGGGGCGTCTTATTGATGCCTCTCCATTACTAACCTCGGGACTTGATGTCACCAGACAATACAAAGGTGACATCAAACCCCCCAACTATTACCCCACTTTCCACCGCTACAGGGCAAGTGGGAAGAGCGAGGCTAAGTGCCAGAAATGGCGCATCTTAGAGATGCGCCTTTTCTGGGGCGGCTGAGAGCTAATGTTTTTAGCCAGGGGGCAGTATCCATGGCCCCTTCCTAGGCTATTAATATCAGCCCACAGCTGTCTGCATAGCCTTTGCTGGTTATTAATTATAGGGGGACCCCACATCATTTTTTTATGTGGTCCCACATTTTAATAGCCAGTAAAGGCTAAGTATACAGTTGTGAGCTGATATTAATAGCCTGGGAAGCTCCATGGGTATTACCCCTTCCCATGCTATAAGTATCTCCCAAAGTCATTGGCTTTACCTCTGCTGGTTACAAAAATTGAGAGGGAGCCCATGCCATTTTGTTTCTGAAAAATCTTTTATTAAATACATGTACAGTAATTTGCACACACTGTACTAAATGCATTTGGCACTGACACACTGACATCTATATATATATACCTATTCTATTTGTATTGTCTGTATGTAATTCATCTCTTCTATCTTGTCAGCTCCTGCAGTGATTTTATATATATATATATATATATATATATATATATATATATATATATATATATATATATATATATATATATATATATATACACCGTATATACTCGAATATAAGCCGACCCGAGTATAATCTGAGACCCCTAATTTTGCCACAAAAAACTGGGAAAACTTAATGACTCGAGTATAAGCCTAGGGTGGAAAATGCATCAGCTACCAGTAAATGTCAAAAATAAAAATAGATACCAATAAAAGTAAAATTAATTGAGATATCAGTAGTTTAAGTGTTTTTGAATATCCATATGGAATCAGGAGCCCCATATAATGCTCCATATATGCTGATTATGGCCCCATAAGATGCTCCATAGAGATATTTGCCCCATACAATGCTGCACAAATGCTGATTATGGCCCCATAAGATGCTCCATAGACACATTTGCCCCATATAATGCTGCACAAATGCTGATTATGGCCCCATAAGATGCTCCAAAGACACATTTGCCCCATATAATGCTGCACAAATGCTGATTATGGCCCCATAAGATGCTCCATACAGACATTTGCCCCATATAATTCTGCACAAATGCTGATTATGGCCCCATACGATGCTCCATAGACACATTTGCCTTGTATAATGCTCCACAAATGCTGATTATGGCCCCATAAGATGCTCCATACAGACATTTGCCCCATATAATTCTGCACAAATGCTGATTATGGCCCCATACGATGCTCCATAGACATATTTGCCCCATCTAATGCTGCACATGGCCCCATACGATGCTCTATAGAAATATTTGCCCCATATAATGCTGCACAAATGCTGATTATGGCCCCATAAGATGCTTCATATACTATTATGCCCCATATGCTGTTTCTGCGATTAAAAAAAAAAAATCACATACTCGGCTCTCATCGCTCAGGCCCCCAGCACTTGCTATAGTCACCTGTCCCCCATTCCACCGCCAGCGCCGCTGTATCTTCCGCAACCTCTGTGCTGACTGTTCAGGCAGAGCCCCGTGCGCACACTAATCGCATCATCGCGCCCTCTGACCTAAGCGTCACTGCAGAGGACACAGAAGACACAGTGGCGCCAACGGTGGAACGGAGGACAGGTGAATAATGCGCACTGCCCTATCATACTCGCCTGCTCCCGGTGCGGTCCCTGGTTCTCCAGGCACTGACAGCTTCTTCCTGTATTAAGCGGTCACATGGTACCGCTCATTACAGTAATGAATATGCGGCTCCACCCCTATGGGAGTGGAGTCGGGTCCATATTCACCGTGAGCAGGTGAGTATTATTAGACAGCTGCCGCTCCCCCTCCCCTGCCGACCCCTGGGAATGACTCGAGTATAAGCCGAAAGGGGCAATTTCAGCCTAAAAAAATGGGCTGAGATTCTCGGCTTATACTCGAGTATATACAGTGTGTGTGTGTGTATATATATATATATATATATATATATATATATATATATATATATGTATATATATATATTCTATGTGTATATATCTATTCTATCCTATTCCCTCTGCGATTATGCTGTGCGCAGCAACACTGACATCTATATAACTATGTATTCTATATGTACCGTATATACTGTATCTATTCTATCTATTCTTTCTAACCTGTTAGTGTGATTTTACTGTACACCGCACATGATTCCGGCTTTTCAAAGGACACCACTGCGTAAACATCGGACAGCACTCGCATGGTCCGTGTGGTGACTGATGTTTTCTCGCACCCATAGGCTTGCATTGGCGAGACTTGGCCGATGTACGCACAAATTCGCAGCATGATGCGATTTTACAAGCATGGAGAATATGCCTGAGAAAAAATACGGTGATATGAGCTGCCCCATAGATTAACAGTGGTCCGCGTGCTATGCAATGTTTTATCACATAGCACTCATCAGTATTCTACCCTAGTGTGACCCCGGCTATAGACAGATCATACAGGGTAGTAGCATGCTTCTGCCAACACAATATCTTGTAGTGTTTGGAACATAATTTCTTTTGAGTAGAAGCTGTAGGATAGTTTGTATTAGCACATATTGTCCTAACTTTTTGTTAAAGGGGTTTGTCCAATCTAAAACAAAAAGTTTGCAATCACTCTATAACAGAGGTGTCAAACTGCATTTCTCGAGGGCCGCCAACAGGTCATGTTTTCAGGATTTCCTTAGCATTCCACAAGGTGCTGGAATCATTCTGTGCAGGTGATTAAATTATCACCTGTGCGATACAAGGAAATCCTGAAAACATGACCTGTTGGCGGCCCTCGAGGAATGCAGTTTGACACCTCTGCTCTATAATACATGCACCAAATGCTGTGAGGAGTCTCTGGTGCCGGGAGAGCAGGGGGAGTTACTGTGAGGATGTGACTTGCTGACATATGGTAAGGTGCTGACTAGATGGGCATGGACTCACTCAATGCTAGTGTAAATTGCATATTTGCCATCACATGACCGTTCACTGCCGGCACTGGAAAATCCTAACAGCGTGCAGTGCATGTGATGTGAGGATTCACAAGTCTGCAGTCGCATAGTGACTAAAGTATTTTTCACCAGACATCCCTTTAAATGAAATTGAATTTATTAAATGCTGATCTGTTTCTATTTACTAGCTATTGTCCTTATACAGCAGAGAATTTTAATGACACTTGCTGGCAGCCCATGTACCCTTATAAAGCAGTGGAGAATTCCACAGCAATAACAAGCTGTGAACCTAGCTAGCAAGAAACTTGGCTTTCCTGAGGGCCAGTGCATTATACTGACAGTGCATGGTCCTACATGGAGATTACAATTAATCAATGGAAGTGACTCTAAACACAGAGTATATACAAACAACGTTTACTTGTAACAGTTAGACTGGCGATATTGAAAACTAAAAGTGGCAAATCATCATCTTCAAATTAATATTTAGTTTGATTTAAAGGGAACCTGTCACCCCAAAAATCGTATATGAGCTAAGGCCACCGGCATCAGGGGCTTATCTACAGCATTCTGGAATGCTGTAGATAAGCCCCCGATGTAACCTGAAAGGTAAGAAAAACAGGTTATATTATACTCGCCCAGGGGCGGTCCCACTGCGGTCTGGGTCCGATGGGCATCGCGGTCTGAGTCCGGCGCCTCCTAGCTTCATACGATGACATCCTCGTCTTGTCTTCCTGCCGTGGCTCCGGCGCAGGCGTACTTTGTCTGCCCTGTTGAGGGAAGAGCAAAGTACTGCAGTGCGCAGGCACTGGGAAAGGTCAGACAAAGTACGACTGTGCCGGAGCCGCGTCCGGTAAACAAGAAGAGGACGTCATCGTATGAAAAAAGGAGGCGCCAGACTCGGACCGCGATGCCCATCGGACCCAGACTGCAGTGGGACCGCCCCTGGGCGAGTATAATATAACCTGTTTTTCTTACCTTTCAGGTTACATCGGGGGCTTATCTACAGCATTACAGAATGCTGTAGATAAGCTCCTGATGCTGGTGGCCTTAGCTCATACACGATTTTTTGGGGGGACAGATTCCCTTTAATTTCATCCTAATTATTATCTTGGAAGCTTTTCCAATCTAGAATGTAAATTATGATAATGAACACTGGAGATGAGCAAATTGATTCAATGTCAATTGAATTTGAGTCAAATTTTATGAAATTTGCAATTCTCCCCCCAAAAAAGCCTGCTGACTTTTTACACATTGCAGAACATTACTTCAATCACAAAAGTTTCACATGACCTCCGACGTAACTGCACAGGTTTCCTCATAATACGTTGCATCTATCACATGACATGGTATAGCTCAACCATTCAGGAAGAATTAGCTTGTATAAAGCCAAGGCAGGGAATGAAGCAGCCATTTCCAAGTGATTTAGAGTAGTGGGAAAATATTAGAGCTCACCTAGGTCATTGCACTATTTCCATGTGGGAATGGTTTAACCTACTTACAAGTATACACTATATGTTTGACGTAGTGAGACAGAAATGGCAGAGCAGGAAATTAGGGAAATGTTTGCAACATGTCTTATTTAAAATGATCTGCCCGTTGGGTTCCAGTTCTGAACTTGTTTGACATTAAATAAAGTTAATAGTCAAAGCTATGCAAAATGTTCTATAACACTGTGCAACCACTTCATGAAGAGTGATGATCTGTGATTGGTTTCTTTGGGCATAAAAAGCACCTTTACTTCTGGTAGACCCTTTTGATAAAAAGGCCAACTATGCTTTCATACCAGAAGCAGTTCTGAGAACTGTTGTAGCTGCAGTTTTGCACTGCGATACTACTACAATGTATTATACCATAACTGTAGAAAGACTTGGGCCCCACATCAAAAAACAATACATAGATCTAATGCTGCTAGGCAAAAAAATATATTTTTAAAATGAATAAGAAGTTCTTTGTTTAACATTCTGATCATACTGTATGAAGTCCACTATCATGTAACAGTGAACCTCTCATTGGGTCCCTAATTCCTAACCTAAAAGGTCCGCCTCTATGCTCCGACCATCACCGTAGCGGCAGCACACCAGCAGGGGGAGCGTCATTTTGCCCTCAGCACTCATTTTGCAAAGCAAAGCCCCTACGGCTTCAAGCCACTCCACCTCACAGGCATACCACCACAGCACCAATGGCTGCTATCGTAAGATGCCCACGCTCGGTAGTCATGGGCGAGCTTCAATCTCCACTCGCTTTGGCATCCTACAGACAACTCGTGTCCCAATCCCAGTGTGCTGCTTTGTGTGAGGTGCATCCCACTTACTTCAGGGTCGCAGACCTCTTATGACTCCAGGAATCCCTCTTCTGAAACCAGGGAAGCAATCAGTCCTTTAAGAAATTAGGTTTACAAATAAACATTGCATACATGACATTTAAAATAGGCATTATAATTAATTTTAATTACTGAATTGAAGAACATTGATGAATCTTACTATTAGACAAATTTTCCATGAACTTAAAATGTTCTAGAAAATCTATCTAACCAAATACCCCTCTATAAATAGTTGTAGTTCATTAAAAAATAATCACCAGTCATTCTGCATGCCAAACAAATCAAACATTTCTTATTCTTTTTATGATCTCCTAATTAGGTTGTTTTAATCTGTAGTTAACTCCAGCCGAGATAGCAGCAGCAAATTATTGTACGTAGAATATTTTGTTGTAAGCAATTTTGGCATAGATATTATGGTAAAAGACTTAATAGTAACTCTAAGAAGCTATTTTTGTTCAAAAGGAAGTTAAGTGAAAACAGTAGAAATGCTGTATGTGCCAAATCAGAAACACACTCATCAATCTAAGGTCATTGGCAAAGTGGCTGTGTGTGGCATAAGTTCTAAACAATTTCCGCAAACTGCTGAAATTATATATTTCTGAAGTAACAAAATAGAGAATTTGGCCCATCGGGCTTTATGTTCAGTTTTGTATTCCAAGAGTGTCACAAACATTTAAAATATTTCCTAATGCAATCCAATAAAAATGATTGGTGTTTTTTTTAAATAATTTTGGTTATGACAGTAAAGTTATAGGGTTATTCACTAATGTAAAGTAGGAGCACAGAGTGCACACGTGAGAGGAAGACTGGGGTTCAGAAGACCTCTTTTGGAGTGCAAGAGGTGTGCAAGGAAACAGAGACATCAGTGGGAAGGTGGCTGCTGGACTAGAACAGTTTGCAGAAAAGACACAAAAATACTGTACCCAGGATCCAGAGGTTGGCAGTGAACACATAGGGGTTCCTAAACATGTTCCCAACAGGGTCTCAATATATGGCCTTAGCGCTGGATGAGGAGAAGTATAGTCCTCTAGAAATAGGCCTCAGTTCAGTTCAAGGGGGTCACCAGAGAAAGGAAGGTCCTCTAATGGGGGGAGAGGTAACGTGTGGCATTGTAAATGCATATTTGGGTGACTTTCTTTCCTTACTGGATATTCTTGTAAGGGGGAAGACAATGTCTCTGTTATGTCTTGCTTTTCTCTCTTGTTCCGATACCGTCTGTGTGTGTATAGTATATATATATATATATATATATATATATATATATATATATATACACTCACTGGCCACTTTATTAGGTACACCTGTCCAACTTCTTGTTAACACTTAATTTCTAATCAGCCAATCACATGGCGGCAACTCCGTGCATTTAGGCATGTAGACATGGTCAAGACAATCTCCTGCAGTTCAAATCGAGCATCAGTATGGGGAAGAAAGGTGATTTGAGTGCCTTTGAACGTGGCATGGTTGTTGGTGCCAGAAGGGCTGGTCTGAGTATTTCAGAAACTGCTGATCTACTGGGATTTTCACGCACAACCATCTCTAGGGTTTACAGAGAATGGTCCGAAAAAGAAAAAAAATCCAGTGAGTGGCAGTTCTGTGGGCGGAAATGCCTTGTTGATGCCAGAGGTCAGAGGAGAATGGGCAGACTGGTTCGAGCTGATAGAAAGGCAACAGTGACTCAAATCGCCACCCGTTACAACCAAGGTAGGCCTAAGAGCATCTCTGAACGCACAGTGCGTCGAACTTTGAGGCAGATGGGCTACAGCAGCAGAAGACCACACCGGGTACCACTCCTTTCAGCTAAGAACAGGAAACTGAGGCTACAATTTGTACAAGCTCATCGAAATTGGACAGTAGAAGATTGGAAAAACGTTGCTTGGTCTGATGAGTCTCGATTTCTGCTGCGACATTCGGATGGTAGGGTCAGAATTTGGCATAAACAACATGAAAGCATGGATCCATCCTGCCTTGTATGGAGCATCTTTGGGATGTGCAGCTGACAAATCTGCGGCAACTGTGTGATGCCATCATGTCAATATGGACCAAAATCTCTGAGGAATGCTTCCAGCACCTTGTTGAATCTATGCCACGAAGAATTGAGGCAGCTCTGAAGGCAAAAGGGGGTCCAACCCGTTAGTAGCATGGTGTACCTAATAAAGTGGCCGGTGAGTGTATATATATATATATATATATATATATATATATATATATATATATATATATATATATATATATATATAGTTATGGTGGAACTGCTACACTATGTGTTAGCATTCTTCTAATTATGTGTATTTTATTGGTACTGCTACACTACTGTGTATTACTAAATGATTATTGCATTTTTGTGCTGCTATGCATAGTGTACAGGGTAAGTGCAGTTATTGGAATGGCCACTAGATGGGGCATTATAGTGTACAGAGCTTTCATCTTGTATGCAGTGTGGGAAATGGTTAACATAGGAGGGGCTGCTGTGTGGTAAGTTAGGAATTTTTCCTTGAGGGGGCAGAAGGGCCCGGGCACCCAAATAGTCCACATGGGCTCTAGGCCCAGGACACCACAGCAGCCACACAACGTTATAAGGAGGGAAGCTTAGCCATTTGGAGTCTATAGGACAGAAGTATGGTATCAAGCAGCAGGATTGCAGCAGTTCATAGCTGGAGAAAGTAAGTGGTCCAGAATAGTACAGGGCACAGATTATTCAACATGTGGCAGATAAGATTTGAGGAGGTGTTCTTTCACAATGAGCATCACCTCAGCAATTCTTTCATTTGGGCCATATGTTTGATTACACTCCTATAGGATGTAGACTCCACCTCCCAAGTCTCCATCGCTACATCCAGGAGCCCACAGGGGTGTCAACCATATAACAATTCAAAAGAAGAAACACCAGTAGAGGTCTGTGGATCTTCTCTGATTTAGAACAAAGGGTATGGCAGTAGACAGCCCAAGTCTTAACCATCTTTCTTTATGACGATCTTCAACATGGCCTTCAAGCTTTTATTAACCCCTTCATGCCGCGGCCCTTTTTCGTTTTTGTGTTTTCGTTTTTCGCTCCCCTCATTCCCAGAGCCATAACTTTTTTATTTTTCCGTCAATATGGCAATGTGAGAGCTTATTTTTTGCGGGACGAGTTGTACTTTTGAAAGACATCATTGGTTTTACCATGTCGTGTACTAGAAAACGGGAAAAAAATTCCAAGTGAGGTGAAATTGCAAAAAAAGTGCAATCCCACACTTGTTTTTTGTTTGGCTTTTTTGCTAGGTTCACTAAATGCTAAAACTAACCTGCCATTATGATTCTCTAGGTCATTACGAGTTCATAGACACCTAACATGACTAGGTTATTTTTTATCCAAGTGGTGAAAAAAAATTCCAAACTTTGCTTTAAAAAAAAAAAAAGTGCCGTTTTCCGATACTCGTAGCGTCTCCATTTTTCGTGATCTGGGGTCGGGTTAGGGCTTATTTTTTGCGTGCCGAGCTGATGTTTTTAATGATCCCATTATGGCGCAGGTGCGTTCTTTTGATCGTCCGTTATTGCATTTTAACGCAATGTCGCGGCGACCAAAAAAACTTAATTCTGGCGTTTCGGATTTTTTTCTCACTATGCTCTTTAGCGATCAGGTTAATGCTTTTTTTTAATTGATAGATTGGGCGATTCTGAACGCGGCGATACCAAATATGTGTAGGTTTGTTTTTTTTTTATTGTTTTATTTAGGATGGGGCGAAAGGGGGGTGATTTAAACTTTTATATTTTTAATATTTTTTTCACATTTTTAAAAACTTTTTTTTTTCACTATTGCCATGCTTCAATAGCCTCCATGGGAGGCTAGAAGCAGGCACAGCCTGATCGGCTCTGCTACATAACAGCGATCATCAGATCGCTGTTATGTAGCTCAAATGCAGGTGTGCTGTGAGCGCCGACCACAGGGGGGCGCTCACAGCTACCAGTGATCAGTAACCATAGAGGTCTCAAGGACCTCTATGGTTACCTTCCTGATGCATCGCCGACCCCCGATCATGTGACGGGGGTCGGCGATGACGTCAGATCCGGCCGCACGGCCGGATGCGGTAGTTAAATGCCGCTGTCTGCGTTTGACAGCGGCATTTAACAGGTTAATAGCGGCGGGTGAATAGCGATTTCACCCGCCGCTATTGCGCGCACATGTCAGCTGTACAAAACAGCTGACATGTCGTGACTTTGATGTGCGCTCACCGCCGGAGCGCACATCAAAGCAGGGGACCCGACATGCGCAGTACATGTACGGCGCATGTCGCGAAAGGGTTAAACCTCTCCACCAAACCATTTGTCTGTAGATGGTAGACTGAAGTCTGGAGTTCTGTGATTTGCATAGTTTTGCACAACTCTTATATCAACTTTAACATTAATGGAGCTCCTTGGTCCATTAGAAACTCCTTGGGCAAACCCATTCTGGAAAAGATATGGACCAACTCCTGAGCTGTATACTTGGCGGAGGAGTTTCGTAGTGGTACAGCCTGTGGATACCGTGTAGCATAGTTCAGGACCAAAAGGAGATCCTGATGCCCTTAGGTGGACTTGACCATGGGTCCCGCTAGATCCAAGGCTATGTGATCAAATGGGACATCAATGATGGGCAATGGCACTAAGGTGCTGCAGAAGTGAGCTACTGGGGAGGTCAGCTGGCAGGTGGGACAGGACCTACAATAGTTTGGGAATTATTGGTTATAATTGGGCCAGTAAAACCTCTGGAAGATCTGTTCCTTGGCTTTTCTACCCCCAGATGAACACCTACCACCTAACACATGCGTACGGGCCAAGTCTAACACCTTGTGTCTGTACAGTCTTGGTTACAGTAATTGCTTGATTACCTCACCTCTCTTCTTGGTGGCCCAATATAGTAATTCCCCATTTATGACAAAATATGGATATCTGGTGTCAGCCCCTGGCTCTTGAGTAACACAATTAAGAACAGTTACATTATCAAATGCCCCTTTTAGAGTTAAGTACCTTAGCTGAGCGGTTCCAAAATTTGCCCCAGACACCTCCAGCTTTGGTATGTTGGCCTCCAGGGATTTGACCTCCTCCTCTTTGCCAACAAGCACATAAAAAGGAAAACTGTCTGCTTTGGCCTGCAATGAGGTTTCTTTACGATCAACCTGGCTGTCTTCCAAGCAACCAGGTGACCTTGCTTTGTACCACAAGTCCCAGAATAAAGCAAAGTCCTTCCCTATTATAACAGGGTGTAGTAGGTCCTTGACTATGTCAATGTTATGGGACTGGGGCCTTTGGCAACAACTCAGATGCTTCCTGGGCTCTCGGTTGCCTCCCAAATGTGGCTCTAGTTCCTGTATTTTGGGCATTAACTACCTTTTTTCAGAACCCCAGTAGAGAGGCGCTAAGATCCCTTTCTTCCTCAAGGAACTCTTGACCATCTGGTACCTTTCCACCACACCCAGCAGGTCATCAGCATTCCTTGTTTCTCCCTAGGCAATCCAGGATTGGATCGGCCTCAGAAGTCAATATATGAACCTGTCCATTATGACCCTCTCCACCATCTATGCTGGGGAGAGAGATTCAGGTTGCAACCACTTCCATTTTCGGACCAGGTGTAGGAGGTCGGACATTTGTGACCGAGGATGTTTGTCATCATAATAGGCCCAGTGGAGCACCCTTTGTACCCTGTTGTGAATTCTGCTCTTGGGCTCCCTCCAGTGGTTATAAGTGGTAGCACTGCTGTCTTTGGATCGCTGCATTCATCAGGTGTGTCCACTTACTGCAATTTTGACTGGGCTATTTAGTCTTGCTTGACCCTTTAGTCAGTGCCAGTTGTCCATTGTTCCTGGAGGATTCACATCCCTGCCTGGTCTCTCTTGCTTTGCTGTTCATTTCAACAAAGATAAGTTCTGGCTTTGCTTTTTGTAGTCCACATGCTGTGGGCCTTATTGTTCAGTTCTTTTCCATGTTTTGTCTTGTCCAGCTTGGTCTGCATAAGGATTTGTTCAGCCAAGCTGGTATCTCTGGAGATGCAGATATACCCTCCATATCTTTAGTTAGCTGTGGAGATTTTGTATTTTCTGTGGTGGATATTTTCTAGTGTTTTAATACTGACCGCATAGTACTCTGTCCTATCCTTTCTATTTAGCTAGAGTGGTCTCCTTTGCTAAATCCTGATTTCAGTCTGCGTATGTTATTTCCCTCTCCTCTCACAGTCAATATTTGTGGGGGGCTGTCTATCCTTTGGGGATTTTCTCTGAGGCAAGATAGTTTTCCCTTTTCTGTCTCTAGGGGTATTTAGTCCTCCGGCTGTGTCGAGATGTCTAGGGAGTGTTAGGTACATTCCACGGCTACTTCTAGTTGCGGTGTTAAGTTCAGGGTCTGCGGTCAGTACAGGTACCACCTTCTCTAGAGTACGTCTCATGCTGCTCCTAGGCCACCAGATCATAACAGTACAACTGGCCAACAATGAGTTAATCGCATCTCAGAAGAAGGGAAGGAAAGTGCTGAGCCATGTTTTTTTCTGTAGTCTGTTGTGTCTTTTCTTCCCTCTTTACCTCTGGGTGGCTCAGGAGTTTGGCGCTGGCATGGATGCTCAGGGATTGGCTTCTCGTGTGGATCAACTTGCTGCTAGAGTACAGGGTATTTCCGATTATATAGTTCAGACTCCGGTTTTAGAACCTAGAATTCCAACTCCTGATTTGTTTTTTGGGGACAGGTCCAAATTTTTGAGCTTTAAAAATAACTGTAAACTGTTTTTTGCTCTGAAACCCCGTTCCTCTGGAGATCCCATTCAGCAGGTTAAAATAGTCATCTCTCTGCTGCGTGGTGACCCTCAGGATTGGGCATTTTCCCTGGAATCTGGGAATCCGGCCTTGTTTAATGTAGACACCTTTTTCCAGGCGCTAGGGTTATTGTATGATGAACCTAATTCAGTGGATCATGCTGAGAAGACCTTGTTGGCCCTGTGTCAGGGTCAAGAAGCGGCAGAATTATATTGCCAGAAATTTAGAAAATGGTCTGTGCTGACGAAATGGAATGAGGATGCCTTGGCGGCAATTTTCAGAAAGGGTCTTTCTGAATCCATTAAAGATGTTATGGTGGGGTTCCCCACGCCTGCTGGTCTGAGTGATTCTATGTCTCTGGCCATTCAGATTGATCGGTGCTTGCGCGAGCGCAGAGTTGTGCACACTATGGCGTTGTCTTCCGAGCGGAGTCCTGAGCCTATGCAGTGTGATTGGATTGTGTCTAGAGCTGAACGACAAGGATTCAGACGTCAGAATAGGTTGTGTTTTTACTGCGGCGATTCTGCTCATGTTATTTCTGATTTCCCTAAGCGTACCAAGAGAATCGCTAGTTCCGTTACCATCAGTACTGTACAACCTAAATTTCTGTTATCTGTGACCCTGATCTGCTCATTATCGTCATTTTCTGTCATGGCATTTGTGGATTCAGGCGCCGCTTTAAACTTAATGGACTTAGAATTTGCCAGACGTTGTGGTTTTCCCTTGCAGCCTTTGCAGAGTCCTATTCCGTTGAGGGGCATTGATGCTACACCGTTGGCTAAAAATAAACCTCAGTTTTGGACACAGCTGACCATGTGCATGGCGCCAGCCCATCAGGAAGATTGTCGTTTTCTGGTGTTGCATAATTTGCATGATGCTATTGTGCTGGGTTTCCCATGGTTACAGGTGCATAATCCGGTATTAGAATGGAAATCTATGTCTGTGACTAGTTGGGGTTGTCAGGGGGTTCATGGTGACGCTCCTTTGATGTCAATTTCCTCCTCCCCCTCTTCTGAAATTCCTGAGTTTTTGTCAGATTTCCAGGATGTATTCGATGAGCCCAAATCCAGTTCCCTTCCGCCGTATAGGGACTGTGATTGTGCTATCGAATTGTTCCAGGCTATAAGTTCCCTAAGGGCCGACTCTTCAACCTGTCTGTGCCAGAACATGCCGCCATGCGGAGTTATGTTAAGGAGTCTTTGGAGAAGGGGCATATTCGGCCATCTTCTTCACCATTGGGAGCAGGTTTTTTTTTTGTTGCCAAGAAGGATGGCGCCTTGAGACCCTGTATTGATTATTGCCTCTTGAATAAGATCACGGTCAAATTCCAATACCCTTTGCCTTTGCTTTCTGATTTGTTTGCTAGGATTAAGGGGGCTAGTTGGTTTACTAAGATTGACCTTCGAGGGGCATATAATCTTGTTCGTATTAAGCAGGGTGACGAATGGAAAACTGCGTTTAATACGCCCGAAGGCCATTTTGAATACCTGGTGATGCCATTCGGGCTCTCTGATGCTCCATTTGTGTTTCAGTCCTTCATGCATGATATATTTCGGAATTATCTTGATAAATTCATGATTGTATATTTGGATGATATTTTGATTTTTTCAGATGATTGGGAGTCTCATGTGAAACAAGTCAGGATGGTATTTCAGATCCTTCGTGATAATGCCTTGTTTGTGAAGGGGTCTAAGTGCCTCTTTGGAGTACAGAAGGTTTCTTTTTTGGGCTTCATTTTTTCTCCCTCATCTATAGAAATGGATCCGGTTAAGGTTCATGCCATTCATGATTGGATCCAGCCCACATCCGTGAAGAGCCTTCAGAAATTTTTGGGCTTTGCTAATTTTTATCGCCGTTTCATTGCCAACTTCTCCAGTGTGGTTAAACCCCTGACCGATTTGACGAAGAAAGGCACTGATGTGACGAATTCGTCCTCTGCGGCTGTTTCTGCCTTTCAGGAGCTTAAACGCCAATTTACTCCTGCCCCTGTGTTGCATCAGACTGATGTTTCTCTTCCATTTCAGGTTGAGGTTGACGCTTCTGAGATTGGGGCAGGGGCCGTTTTGTCTCAGAGAAATTCTGATGGTTCCTTGATGAAACCGTGTGCCTTCTTTTCTCGAAAGTTTTCGCCTGCGGAATGCAATTATGATGTCGGTAATCGTGAGTTGTTGGCTATGAAGTGGGCATTTGAGGAGTGGCGACATTGGCTTGAGGGGGCCAAGCACCGTATTGTGGTCTTGACCGATCATAAGAATCTGATTTACCTCGAGTCTGCCAAATGGTTGAATCCTAGACAGGCCCGATGGTCCCTGTTTTTCTCCCGTTTTGATTTTGTGGTCTCGTATTTTCCGGGTTCTAAGAATGTTAAGGCTGATGCCCTCTCTAGGAGCTTTTTGCCTGATTCTCCTGGGGTCCTTGAGCCGGTCGGCATTCTGAAGTAAGGGGTGGTTCTTTCTGCCATCTCCCCTGATTTACGACGGGTACTTCAGGAATTTTAGGCTGATAAACCTGACCGCTGTCCAGTGGGGAAACTGTTTGTTCCTGACAGATGGACTAGTAAAGTGATTTCTGAGATTCATTGTTCTGTGTTGGCTGGCCATCCTGGGATTTTTGGTACCAGAGACTTGGTTGGTAGGTCCTTTTGGTGGCCTTCTTTGTCACGGGATGTGCGTTCTTTTGTGCAGTCCTGTGGGACTTGTGCGCGGGCCAAGCCTTGCTGTTCCCACGCTAGTGGGTTGCTTTTGCCTTTGCCGGTCCCTGAGAGGCCTTGGACGCATATTTCTATGGATTTTATTTCAGATCTTCCGGTTTCCCAGAGGATGTCGGTTATCTGGGTGGTTTGTGACCGGTTTTCTAAGATGGTTCATTTGGTACCTTTGCCTAAATTTCCTTCCTCTTCTTATTTGGTTCCATTGTTTTTTCAGCATGTGGTTCATTTGCATGGCATTCCGGAGAATATTGTGTCCGATAGAGGTTCCCAGTTTGTTTCTAGGTTTTGGCGGGCCTTTTGTGCTAGGCTGGGCATTGATTTGACTTTTTCTTCCGCATTTCATCCTCAGACAAATGGCCAAACCGAGCGAACTAATCAGACTTTGGAAACTTATTTGAGATGCTTTGTGTCTGCTGATCAGGATGATTGGGTGGCTTTCTTGCCATTGGCCGAGTTTGCCCTTAATAATCGGGCTAGTTCTGCTACCTTGGTTTCACCCTTCTTTTGTAATTCTGGTTTTCATCCTCGTTTTTCTTCAGGGCAGGTTGAGCCTTCTGATTGTCCTGGGGTGGACTCTGTGGTTGACAGGTTGCAGCAAATTTGGGCTCATGTTGTGGCTTTTGGACAATTTGGTGTTGTCTCAGGAGGAGGCTCAGCGTTTTGCTAACCGTCGTCGGTGTGTTGGTTCCCGGCTTCGGGTTGGGGATTTGGTCTGGTTGTCTTCCCGTCATGTTCCGATGAAGGTTTCTTCCCCTAAGTTCAAGCCTCGGTTTATTGGTCCTTATAGGATTTCTGAGATTATCAATCCAGTGTCTTTTCGTTTGGCCCTTCCAGCCTCTTTTTCCATTCATAATGTTTTTCATAGATCTTTGTTGCGGAAATATGTGGTGCCCGTTGTTCCCTCTGCTGATCCTCCTGCCCCGGTGTTGATTGATGGGGAGTTGGAGTATGTGGTTGAGAAGATTTTGGATTCTCGTTTTTCGAGGTGGAAGCTTCAGTATCTTGTCAAAGGGAAGGGTTATGGCCAGGAGGATAATTCTTGGGTTGCCTCCGATGTTCATGCTGACGATTTGGTTTGTGCCTTTCATTTGGCTCGTCCTGATCGGCCTGGGGGCTCTGGTGAGGGTTCGGTGACCCCTCCTCAAGGGGGGGTACTGTTGTGAATTCTGCTCTTGGGCTCCCTCCGGTGGTTATAAGTGGTAGCACTGCTGTCTTTGGATCGCTGCATTCATCAGGTGTGTCCACTTACTGCAATTTTGACTGGGCTATTTAGTCTTGCTTGACCCTTTAGTCAGTGCCAGTTGTCCATTGTTCCTGGAGGATTCACATCCCTGCCTGGTCTCTCTTGCTTTGCTGTTCATTTCAACAAAGATAAGTTCTGGCTTTGCTTTTTGTAGTCCACATGCTGTGGGCCTTATTGTTCAGTTCTTTTCCATGTTTTGTCTTGTCCAGCTTGGTCTGCATAAGGATTTGTTCAGCCAAGCTGGTATCTCTGGAGATGCAGATATACCCTCCATATCTTTAGTTAGCTGTGGAGATTTTGTATTTTCTGTGGTGGATATTTTCTAGTGTTTTAATACTGACAGCATAGTACTCTGACCTATCCTTTCTATTTAGCTAGAGTGGTCTCCTTTGCTAAATACTGATTTCAGTCTGCGTATGTTATTTCCCTCTCCTCTCACAGTCAATATTTGTGGGGGGCTGTCTATCCTTTGGGGATTTTCTCTGAGGCAAGATAGTTTTCCCTTTTCTATCTCTAGGGGTATTTAGTCGTCCGGCTGTGTCGAGATGTCTAGGGAGTGTTAGGTACATTTCACGGCTACTTCTAGTTGCGGTGTTAAGTTCAGGGTCTGCGGTCAGTACAGGTACCACCTTCTCTAGAGTACGTCTCATGCTGCTCCTAGGCCACCAGATCATAACAGTACCCTGACAGTCAGAGTCTCTCCTAAGTGTGCCAAGATCTCAGATTTCTCTTTTGCATCCTGCAAGGACAGGTTATGGTAGGCCTTCTATGGTTTTATATATGGCGCTAGAATATTCACCCACTGCTCCAGTGGTAATTTCTCCTTTTCCACCAACCTTTCAAAAACCATCAGGAATGCCTCAACATCATCACCTGGGGTCATCTTTTGCAAAGCTATCCTTATCATCTTCCTTATATGTAAGTCATCCCATTGACAAGGGGTGGGGTGGTTTCTATCTGCTGCTGCTGTTGCTGACTCTGCTGTTGCTGTTGGAGATTAGCCTGCACCAGTTTCTTTATCAACTCCTTCATGTTATCGGCTTTTGCTCCTGCAGTTGCTTTTACCCAGGACATGCAGTTTCTTTACGGCAGTCACACTATCCCTCGGGAATAGTGCTCATGCTTCTAGTACTATTTGTAGGATTTTTAATCACTCAGCTGGGGTTGAGGTAGGCACAAGAAGCAGTTTTATTAAAATGTCCAGGTTTGTTTCTTACAACTTAAACCACTCAGCATAACCTAATAAAAGTACAGCCTTTTCCGGTACTGAGTAGTGTTGAGCGATACCATCCAATATTCAGAAATATCTGGATCGGATTGTATCGGCCGATATCCAAAAAAATATCGGATATCGCCGATACCGATACCGGAAACCAATGCAAGTCAATGGGAAACACATATCGGAATGAAAATAAGCCCTTTCTGTCCTTGTACATCCTGTTCCAGAGGGGGGAAGAGTGTGGGTGGTGCGTGAGCGGAGACTGCGTGTCTGTGTGGGACCATGTGGGGTCTGTGATGGCCTGCTGGGGGTCTGTATGGGCCTCTCGGGGGTCTGTGCGGCCTGCCAGGGATCTGTGCGGCCTGCTGGGGGTCTGTACAGGCCTCTCGAGGGTCTGTGCGGCCTGCCGGGGGTCTGTACGGGCCTCACGGGGGTCTGTGCGGCATGCCAGGGGTCTGTGCGGCCTGCTGGGGGTCTGTACGGGTCTCTCGTGGGTTTGTGTGGCTAGCCGGGGGTCTGTGCGGCCTGCCAGGGGTCTGTACGGGCCTCTCAGGGTTCTGTGCAGCCTGCCGGGGGTCTGTGCAGCCTGCCGGGGTCTGTTCGGGCCTCTCAGGGGTTTGTGTTGCCTGCCGGGGGTCTGTGCGGCCTGCCAGGGGTCTGTATGGGCCTCTCGGGGGTCTGTGCAGCCTGCCAGGGGTCTTTGTGTTTGCGTGTAGGCATCATCCGATGGTATTACAAGTCCCATTGGGCTATGCCTGCTACAATGGCAGTGATTGACACATTAGCCAATGATGGGACAGTAGTAGTCCCATCATCCGGCTAATCTGTTGAATGTAAAAAAAAAATTGCTACATACAACATACATACAAAATACTACATGCATACAACATACATACTACATGCTTACAACATACATACTAAATACATACATACAACATACATACTACATACATACAACATACATACAACATACATATAACATACTACATACATACATACAAACATACAACATACATACAACATACATACAACATGCATACTACATACATACATACAAAATACATACAACATACTACATGCATACTACATACATACTACATACTAGATACATACAGCATACTACATACATACTACATACATACTACATACATACAACATACTGCATACATATTACATATATAAAACATACATACATACTACAGACATACTAAATACTACATATATACTACATACATACATACTACATACAATACATTCATACATTACATTCAGTACATACATACAGACATACAGTACATATACAGGGGTTGGACAAAATAATGGAAACACCTAACGTTTTGGCATCATAATCTTCGAACATGTTATATACATACAAACCGTGACATATGGTAATGTTTTGTAGTTGATTATTTGTGTTGTGTGATATGTGTATGTAGATTAACTGTTTGTCTTGCCGAATTGTAAGAACATTGATGAGAACCTGATACCAATGGCAGACCTCTCAGATTTTCAAAGAGGCCAAATTGTTGGTGCTCGTATGGCAGGCGCTAGTGTAACAGAAAGTGCCTGAATGCTTGGCATGTCAAGAGGTACTGTCTCCAAAGTAATGACTGCGTTTGTAAGAGAAGGAAAAAGGTCCACAGCAAAGCACAGTTCCATCTGAAAGTCAAAGTTGACTGAGAGAGACTGTCGGACTCTAAAGCGAATTGTGAGAGGATCGCAAGACCATGGCTCCGAAAATCACTGCTGAGCTCAATGAACACCTGTAGAACCCAGTTTCCACGAAAACTGTTCATCAGGGGCTGCACAAATCTGGATTCCACGGTAGAGCTGCAATTAGAAAGCCGCTGCTCTCAATGACAAATGTTTGCAATCATTTAGAGTGGAGTAGAAACCTCCAGAATTGGTCCCTCGAGCAGTGGAAACATGTGATATTCTCAGACGAATCATCGTTTACCCTATTTCCGACCTCCGGCCGAGTGTACGTTTGGAGACAGCCGAAAGAAGCAGTCCATCTAGACTGCCTTCTCCCATCCGTAAAACATGGCGGAGGTTCTGTGATGATCTGGGGTGCTATTTCTTGGAGATCCGCCATGCCAATGATATCCCTTCATGGAAGAATTAACAGCCGAGATTATTTAGGCATTTTGGGCGACCAAGTGCATCCAATGGTTCAAGCACTGTTCCCGGAGGGGAACGCCATCTTTCAGGATGATAATGCACCAATTCATACAGCTAGAATCGTTAAACCATGGCACGAGGAACATTCTAATGAAGTTGCGCATCTCATCTGGCCCCCACAATCCCCAAACCTCAACATTATCGAGCATTTATGGTTGATTTTAGAGATTCAAGTAAGACGTCGATTTCCGCCACCATCGTCGCACAAAGAACTGGAGGGTGTTTTAACTGCAGAATGGGCTAAAATTCCTTTGAAAACAATTTACACCTTGTATGAATCCATACCTTGGAGAATTAATGCTGTAATCGCCGCAAAAGGTGGACCTACACCATATTAAACTAACTTTTGTTGATGTTTCCAGATGTTTCCATTATTTGGTCCAACCCCTGTAACATAGAGTACATACTCACCATCACTTGTCACTCTGTTCCCCGAAGCCAGTGTCATCTGTGAAAAAGTTTAAAATAACAAACAACCAATATACTCCCTGATCTGCAGAAATCCACGAGTGTCCCACGACGATCTCCAATGAAGAACAGCAGCATCAGGTGATGCGACCGCACTCTAGGGGCTCCAGTAACACAATGACGGGAGGAAGGTATCTTTCCGCACTGTATTCCTCCGCCGCTGTAAAAAAAATAGTCCCTAGTCTCACTTTTGGCATTGCTGTGTGAGAAATTTTCTCACGCAGCAATTGCCATAAAGTGAGACTTTGAACTCTAGTAACCTCTCAGTGATGCACTGCAGGAGCCATTGTCTCCTGTCAGTGTGTCACGGAAGGTCCAATAGAGCAGTGACATTACCCGAGGTCACTGTTCTATAGGGGAGATCGTCGTGGGACACTCGTTATTAATTGGACTACGGCGGACAGGTAGTATACGGTTTATTATTTTACGTTTTTTGCAGGCGCTGAAGTATGGTAAGTATGGTTAAATTAAGAATATTAAAATACTTTTACGTAATGTGTGTGTGTTTTATTAACCCTTTACGAGTATTGGATTAATACTGGATAGGCGTCTTATTGACGCCTCTCCATTATTAACCCGGCTTAATGTCACCTTGTAATAGCAAGGTGGCATTAACCCCTTATTGCCCCATATCCCACCGCTCTACGGGAGTGGGAAGAGATGGGCTAAGTGCCGGAATTGGTGCATCTCACAGATGCGCCATTTCTGGGGCGGCTGCGGACTGGTATTTGTAGCCGGGGGGGGGCTATATCCATGGCCCCTCTCTAGGCTATGAATACCAGCCTGCAGCTGTCTGCGTAGCTTTTCTGGCTATAAAATATAAGGGGACCCCATGTCATTTTTTTGGTGGGTCCTCCTATTTTAATAGCCAGTAAAGGCTATGCAGACAGCTGCGGGATGATATTCATAGCAGGCTACAAATATTGGCCCCCGGCCGTCGGCTTTACCCCTCTGAAAATTAGTCAGGAGCCCACGCCGTTTTTTTCCATTTTTTTTTAAATTAAACATTCATTAAGGTCTCTTTCACACTTGCCTCGGTATAGGTCCGTCGCTATGCGTCGTGCCGACGTATCGACGAACATTGTGAAATATGTGCACGATGTGGGCAGCGGATGCAGTTTTTCAACGAATCTGCTGCCCATTCTGAAGTCCAGGGAGGAGGGGCGGAGTTTCGGCCGCGCATGTGCAGTGTTGTGAATTCCGTTCTTGGGCTCCCTCCGGTGGTTGTAAGTAGCACTTTTGTGAGTTCTGCTCTTGGGCTCCCTCCGGTGGTTTTGAGTGGTATGGCTGCTTCTTGGATTTAGCATCAGCAGCTGCTTCCACTGATCGTCTTTCTGGCTCGGCTATTTTAGTCTGGCCTTATCCCTCAATCAATGCCAGTTGTCAATTGTTCCTGCTTGGAGTCACGGCTCTTTTGGATTTCCCTGACACTGACCTTTTCAGCAAAGATAAGTCCTTGCTTGTCCTTTTGCAGTCATCTTGTTGTGGACTCTATTGTTCAGCACATTCTATGTTTTGCTCATTTGTCCAGCTTATCAGTATGGATCTATTCAGCTAAGCTGGAAGCTCTGGGCAGCAGATTTTGCCCTCCACACCTTTAGTCAGGTGTGGAGATTTTTCCATTTCTCTGCGGTGGACTTTTTCTAGTTTTTATTACTGACCGCTCAGTGTTCTTTCCTGTACTATCTAGCTAGAAGTGGCCTCCTTTGCTAAATCTTGTTTCATTCTACGTATGTCATTTCCTTCTCCACTCACAGTCATTATTTGTGGGGGGCTGTTTATCCTTTGGGAATTTTCTCTGAGGCAAGATAGCTTTCCTGTTTCTACCTTTAGGGGTAGCTAGTTCTCCGGCTGTGACGAGGTGTCCAGGGAGTGACAGGAACATCCCACGGCTACTTCTAGTGTTGTGTTAAGATCAGGAACTGCGGTCAGAATAGTTACCACCTGCTCAGAGCTAGTCGCATGTCGCTCCTAAATCACCAGTCCATAACAGTACAACTGGCCAAAAATGAGTTGAATGCATCTCAAAAGAAGGAAAAGAAAAAGAGTTCTGAGCCATTTTTTTTTCTTTAGTCTGTTTTGTCTTTTTCCTTCCTCTTAATCTCTGGGTGGTTCAGGATTTGGGCGCGGGCATGGATGTTCAGGGTTTGTTTTCTCGTGTGGATCAGCTTGCTGCAAGAGTACAGAGTATCCAAGATTATGTTGTTCAGACTCCAGCTTTAGAGCCTAGAATTCCTACTCCAGATTTGTTTTATGGGGATAGATCCAAGTTTTTGAACTTTAAAAATAACTGCAAATTGTTTTTTGCTCTGAAACCCCGTTCCTCTGGTGACCCCATTCAGCAAGTTAAAATAGTTATTTCTTTGCTTCGTGGTGACCCTCAGGACTGGGCATTCTCCCTTGAGTCAGGGGATCTGGCATTGCTTAATGTAGATGCATTTTTTCAATCGCTCGGATTATTGTATGACGAACCTAACTCTGCGGAAAAAACCTTGTTGGCCCTGTGTCAGGGTCAGGAAGCGGCAGAATTATACTGCCATAAATTTAGAAAATGGTCTGTGCTCACTAAATGGAATGAGGACGCTCTGGCAGCAATTTTCAGAAAGGGTCTTTCTGAAGCCCTTAAAGATGTTATGGTGGGGTTCCCCACGCCTGTTGGTTTGAGCGAATCTATGTCTCTAGCCATTCAGATTGATCGGCGCCTGCGCGAGCGCAAAGTGGTGCACCATATGGCAGCGTCCTCTGAACAGAGTCCTGAGCCTATGCAATGTGATAGAATTTTGACTAGAGCAGAACAGAGGGGATACAGACGTCAGAATGGGCTGTGTTTTTACTGTGGTGATTCTCATGCTATTTCTGATTGCCCTAAGCGTATTAAGAGGGTAGCTAGATCTGTTACCATCAGTACTGTTCCTTTGATGTCAATTTCCTCTTCCCCCTCTTCTGATGTTCCTGAATTTTTGTCAGATTTCCAGGATGTATTTGATGAGCCCAAATCCAGTTCCCTTCCTCCACATAGGGACTGTGATTGTGCTATTAACATGATTCCTGGCTGTAAGTTCCCTAAGGGCCAACTTTTCAATCTATCTGTGCCAGAGCATGCCGCCATGCGGAGCTATGTTAAGGAGTCTTTGGAGAAAGGGCATATTCGGCCGTCTTCGTCACCATTGGGAGCGGGATTCTTTTTTGTTGCCAAGAAAGATGGCTCCTTGAGACCCTGTATTGATTATCGCCTTCTTAATAAGATCACGGTCAAATTCCAATACCCTTTACCTTTGCTTTCAGATTTGTTTGCTCAGATTAAGGGGTCTAGTTGGTTTACCAAGATTGACCTTCGAGGGGCATATAATCTTGTTCGTATTAAACAGGGTGACGAATGGAAAACTGCATTTACTATGCCCGAAGGCCATTTTGAATACCTGGTGATGCCTTTCGGGCTTTCTAATGTTCCTTCTGTATTTCAGTCCTTCATGCATGATATTTTCCGCAATTATCTTGATAAATTCTTGATTGTGTAATTGGATGATATTTTGATTTTTTCCGATGATTGGGAGTCTCATGTGAAGCAGGTCAGAATGGTGTTCCAGATCCTTCGTGATAATGCCCTGTTTGTGAAGGGGTCTAAGTGCCTATTTGGAGTTCAGAAGGTCTCTTTTTTGGGGTTTATTTTTTCTCCTTCATCTATAGAAATGGATCCTGTTAAGGTCCAAGCCATTCATGACTGGATTCAGCCCACATCTGTGAAGAGCCTTCAAAAATGTTTGGGCTTTGCTAATTTTTATTGCCGTTTCATTGCCAACTTCTCCAGTGTGGTTAAACCCCTGACCGATTTGACGAAGAAAGGCGCTGATGTGACGAATTCGTCCTCTGCGGCTGTGGAGGCCTTTCAGGAGCTTAAACGCCGATTTACTTCTGCCCCTGTGTTGCGTCAGCCGCATGTTTCTCTTCCTTTTCAGGTTGAGGTTGACGCTTCTGAGAGTAAGGCAGGGGCCATTTTGTCACAGAGGAATTCTGATGGTTCCTTGATGAAACCATGTGCCTTCTTTTCCCGAAAGTTTTCGCCTGCGGAACACAATTATGATGTCGGCAATCGGGAGTTGTTGGCTATGAAGTGGGCATTTGAGGAGTGGCGACATTGGCTTGAGGGAGCCAGGCACCGCGTTGTGGTCTTCACCGATCATAGGAATCTGATTTACCTCGAGTCGGCCAAGCGGCTGAACCCTAGACAGGCTCGATGGTCCCTGTTTTTCTCCCGTTTCGATTTTGTGGTCTCATATCTTCCGGGATCTAAGAATGTTAAAGCGGATGCCCTCTCTAGGAGTTTTTTGCCTGATTCTCCTGGAGTTCTTGAGCTGGTTGGCATTCTTAGGGAAGGGGTGGTTCTTTCTGCCATCTCCCCTGATTTACGGCGGGTGCTTCAGGAATTTCAGGCTGATAAACCTGACCGCTGTCCTATGGGGAAGCTGTTTGTTCCTGATAGATGGACAAGTAAGGTAATTTCTGAGGTCCATTGTTCGGTGTTGGCCGGTCATCCTGGGATTTTTGGTACTAGAGATTTGGTTGCTAGGTCCTTTTGGTGGCCTTCCTTGTCGCGGGATGTGCGTTCTTTTGTGCAGTCCTGTGGGACTTGTGCCCGGGCTAAGCCTTGCTGTTCCCGTGCTAGTGGGTTGCTTTTGCCTTTGCCTGTCCCTGAGAGGCCCTGGACGCATATTTCCATGCGTTTTTATTTCGGATCTTCCTGTGTCCCAGAGGATGTCTGTTATCTGGGTGGTTTGTGACCGGTTCTCTAAAATGGTCCATTTGGTACCTTTGCCTAAATTGCCTTCCTCCTCTGATTTGGTTCCATTGTTTTTTCAGCATGTGGTTTGTTTGCATGGCATTCCGGAAAATATTGTGTCTGACAGAGGTTCCCAGTTTGTTTCCAGGTTTTGGCGGGACTTTTGTGCTAGGATGGGCATTAATTTTTCTTTTTCTTCGGCGTTCTATCCTCAGACAAATGGCCAAACTGAGCGAACTAATCAAACCTTGGAAACCTATTTGAGATGCTTTGTGTCTGCTGATCAGGATGATTGGGTGGCTTTCTTGCCGTTGGCTGAGTTTTCCCTTAATAATCGGGCCAGTTCGGCTACTTTGGTTTCGCCTTTTTTTTGTAATTTTGGTTTCCATCCTCGTTTTTCTTCAGGGCAGGTTGAGCCTTCTGATTGTCCTGGTGTAGATTCTGTGATGGACAGGTTACAGCAGATTTGGACTCATGTGGTAGACAATTTGACGTTGTCTCAGGAAAAGGCTCAGCGTTTTGCTAACCGCCGTCGGTCTGTTGGTCCTCGGCTTTGTATGGGGGATTTAGTCTGGTTATCTTCTCGTCATGTTCCTATGAAGGTTTCTTCCCCTAAGTTCAAGCCTCGGTTTATTGGTCCTTATAAGATTTCTGGGATTATCAATCCAGTGTCTTTTCGTTTGGCCCTTCCAGACTCTTTTGCCATCCACAATGTTTTCCATAGATCTTTGTTGCGGAGATATGTGGTACCCGTTGTTCCCTCTGTTGATCCTCCTGCCCCGGTGTTGGTTGAGGGGGAGTTGGAATATGTGGTTGAGGAAATATTGGATTCTCGTTTTTCGAGGTGGAGGCTTCAGTATCTTGTCAAGTGGAAGGGTTATGGCCAGGAGGATAATTCTTGGGTGGTTGCCTCCGATGTTCATGCCGCCGATTTGGTTCGTGCTTTTCACTTGGCTCGTCCTGATCGGCCTGGGGGCTCTGGTGAGGGTTCGGTGACCCCTCCTCAAGGGGGGGGGGGTACTGTTGTGAATTCCGTTCTTGGGCTCCCTCCGGTGGTTGTAAGTAGCACTTTTGTGAGTTCTGCTCTTGGGCTCCCTCCGGTGGTTTTGAGTGGTATGGCTGCTTCTTGGATTTAGCATCAGCAGCTGCTTCCACTGATCGTCTTTCTGGCTCGGCTATTTTAGTCTGGCCTTATCCCTCAATCAATGCCAGTTGTCAATTGTTCCTGCTTGCAGTCACGGCTCTTTTGGATTTCCCTGACACTCTGACCTTTTCAGCAAAGATAAGTCCTTGCTTGTCCTTTTGCAGTCCTCTTGTTGTGGACTCTATTGTTCAGCACATTCTATGTTTTGCTCATTTGTCCAGCTTATCAGTATGGATCTATTCAGCTAAGCTGGAAGCTCTGGGCAGCAGATTTTGCCCTCCACACCTTTAGTCAGGTGTGGATATTTTTGCATTTCTCTGTGGTGGACTTTTTCTAGTTTTTATTACTGACCGCACAGTGTTCTTTCCTGTACTGTCTATCTAGCTAGAAGTGGCCTCCTTTGCTAAATCTTGTTTCATTCTACGTATGTCATTTCCTTCTCCACTCAGTCATTATTTGTGGGGGGCTGTCTATCCTTTGGGAATTTTCTCTGAGGCAAGATAGCTTTCCTGTTTCTACCTTTAGGGGTAGCTAGTTCTCCGGCTGTGACGAGGTGTCCAGGGAGTGACAGGAACATCCCACAGCTACTTCTAGTGTTGTGTTAAGATCAGGAACTGTGGTCAGAATAGTTACCACCTGCTCAGAGCTAGTCGCATGTCGCTCCTAAATCACCAGTCCATAACAGTGCAGTTGAAAATGGCGGACGCGACGGACAAAAAAATGTTCACTTGAACGTTTTTTCGTGCCGATGGTCAACCAAAACACGACGGATTTGTTGCACGACGGACGCGACATGTGGCCATCCATCGCGATCTGTCGCTAATACAAGTCTATGGGTAAAAAACGCATCCTGCGAGCACATTTGCAGGATCCATTTTTTTCTGCCGGATCCGTTTTTTTCTCCTAGAGTTGTATTAGCGCCGGATTGCACCTGATAGCCACATGTTTCATCCATTTTTTGCCAGATCCGTCAAAAAAGCTGTTTCCGCCAGATGGAAAACATATACAGAGGAACGGTTTTTCTGTCCGGCGAGAAAACGCACAGCGACGGATCCGGCAAAAAACGGATGAAACATGTGGCCATCAGTTGCAATCCGGCGCTAATACAACTCTATGAGAAAAAAATGGATCCGACAGCAAAAAACGGATCCTGCAAATGTGTTCACAGAATGCGTTTTTTACCCATAGACTTGTATTAGCGACGGATCGCGATGGATGGCCACACGTCGCATCCGTCGTGCAACGGATCCGTAGTGTTTTGGCGGACCGTTGGCATGAAAAACCGTTCAAGTGAACATTTTTTGTCCATCGCGTCCGCCATTTTCTACCGCGCATGCGTGGCTGAAACTCTGCCCCCTCCTCCCCGGACTTCAGAATGGGCAGCGGATGCATTGAAAAACTGCATCTGCTGCCCATGTCGTGCACAAATTTCACAACGTGCGTCGGTACGTCGGCCCGATGCATAGCGACGGACCCGTACCGACGCAAGTGTGAAAGAGGCCTTAATGAGCGTTTAATTAAAAAAAAATGAAAAAAAACAGCGTGGACTCCCGCGCAATTTTCTGCGCCTGAGGGGGAAAGCCGATGGCCGGGTGCCAATATTTGTAGCCTGCTATGAATATCAGCCCACCGCTGTCTGCGTAGCCTTTACTGGCTATTAAAATAGGGGGACCCCCAAAAAAATGACGTGGGGTCCCCTCATATTTTATAGCCAGAAAGGCTACGCAGACAGCTGCGGGCTGATATTCATAGCCTAGAGAGGGGCCATGGATATTGGCCCCCCCGGCTACAAATACCAGTCCGCAGCGGCCCCAGAAATGGCGCATCTGTAAGATGCGCCAATTCCGGCACTTAGCCCCTCTCTTCCTACTCCCATAGAGCGGTGGGATATGGGGAAATAAGGGGTTAATGCCACCTTGCTATTGTAATGTGACATTAAGCCGGGTTAATAATGGAGAGGCGTCACTAAGACGCCTATCCATTATTAATCCAATACTAGTAAAGGGTTAATAAAACACACATTAGGTAAAAAGTATTTTAATATTCTTTATTTAACCATACTTACCATACTTCAGCACCTGCAAAAAACGTAAAATAATAAATCGTATACTACCTGTCCGCCGTAGTCCAATTAATAACGAGTGTCCCACGACGATCTCCCCTATAGAACAGTGACATGGGTGATGTCACTGCTCTATAGGACCTTCAGTGACACACTGACAGGAGACAATGGCTCCTGCAGTGCATCACTGAGAGGTTACTAAAGTTCAAAGTCTCACTTTATGGCAATTGATGCGTGGAAAATTTCTCAAACAGCAATGCCAAAAGCGAGACTAGGGACTATTTTTTTACAGCGGCGGAGGAATATGGTACGGAAGGATACCTTCCTCCCTTCATTGTGTTCCTGGAGCCCCTAGAGAGCGGTCGCATCAGCTGATGCTGCCGTTCTCCACGGGAGATCGTTGTGGGACACTCGTGGATTTCTGCGGATCAGGGAGTATATAGGCTGTTTGTTATTTTAATCTTTTTTACAGATGACACTGGCTTCGGGGATCAAAATGACAAGTGATGGTGAGTATGTACTCTATTTTATATGTACTGTATGTCTGTATGTATGTACTGTATGTAATGTATGAATGTATTGTATATAGTATGTATGTAGTATGTATGTTGTATGTATGTAGTATTTATGTATGTAGTATGTATGTAGTATGTATGTAATATGTATGTTGTATGTATATAGTATGTATGTAGTATGTAGTATGTATGTAGTATGTTGTATGTATGTAGTATGTATGTTGTATGTAGTATGTATGTAGTATGTATGTAGTATGTTGTATGTAGTATGTATGTTGTATGTATGTTGTATGCATGTAGTATGTTGCATATATGTTGTATGTATGTAGTATATATGTAGTATGTTGTATGTATGTTGTATGTATGTTGTATGTATGTAGTATGTATGCAGTATGTATGTATGTTGTATGTATGTATGTTGTATGTATGTTGCATGCATGTAGTATGTATGTTGTATGTATGTTGTATGCATGTAGTATGTATGTTGTATGTATGTAGTATGTTGTATGTTTGTTGTATGTAGTATTTAGTATTTTTTTTACATTCAAGACATTAGCCGGATGATGGGACTACTACTGTCCCATCATTGGCTAATGTGTCAATCACTGCCATTGTAGCAAGCATAGCCCGATGGGACTTGTAGTCCCATCAGACGATGCCTGCACACAAACACAAAGACCAACGGCAGCCCGCACAGACCCCCGAGAGGCCCATACAGACCCCCGGCAGGCCGCACAGACCCCCGGCAGGCCGCACAGACCCCCGAGAGGACCGTACAGACCGCCGGCAGGCCGCACAGACCCCTGGCAGGCCGCACAGACCCCCAGCAGGCTGCATAGACCGCCGAGAGGCTTGTACAGACCCCTGGCAGGCCGCACAGACCCCCGGCAGGCCGAACAGATCCTCGAGAGGCCCGTACAGACCCCCAGCAGGCCGCACAGACCCCCGAGAGGCCTGTTCAGACCCCCGGCGGGCCACACAGACCCCCGGCAGGCCGCACAGACCCCCGAGTGGCCCGTACAGACCCCCGAGAGGCCTGTACAGATCTCCAGCAGGCCGCACAGACCCCGGCAGGCCCGCACAGACCACCCACGGTCACGCACAGACCCCACCCGCACACACATACATGCAGTCTCCACCCACGCGCCGCCCACACTCCATTATAGTGCATCATCATTTCACTATAGGAACTTCCGATTCCGGTATCTGATATCTTAAAAATATCGGAACTCAGTATCAGAAATCTGATACAGCGAATATCGGCCGATACCCGATATTTGCAGTATCGGAATGCTTAACATTAGTACTGAGTGAAAGCAGTTAGTATATAGTCCATACAGTAGTGCGAGTTCTTCCACTCAGGATAGTGTCCATCTCTTGAGTCCTTTAGCAAACACAAGCAATACTGAAGGTCTACACACCTCCAGACACAGATACTGAATGAGACAAACGGTGTCTTTTTTTTATCTTTCATTCCACACCCCCAGGGTGGGAATGTGTAAGCAGCCAGTCCCACCCATATTTTCTCTGTTCATAACCCTCATCCTGATATGCCCTTTTAACTCTTTAAGGCTGGGTTCACATTGCGCTAGGTGTGTCCGTCTAACGGACTCGTTTTTAAGTAGTAAAAACGCAATGTAACGCACTTACTAACGCGCCCATAGACTTGCATTGTAAAACGCATCGTGACGCATCCCTAAATTGGTATGCGTTTGTCACATAACGTTTTTTTTCTGACGGACCTTCAACGTGGCTTGCAGCGTTCTCGGGTCCGGTCAAGCTAACGCACTACTAACGGAAGCGTTCATTCTGCCATAGAAGGCTATGGCAAACGCAGTCAGACGCAAATCATGAAAAATTTCCAAATAGGACCACACGTTTTAATAGCGTTTGAGGGTGGTCACATGTGTCATGTGACAGGAAATGTGATTTCGGCCATTAAGAGGAATATACCACCCATAATAGGACTACTGCACGTGACAGAGTGTTGCAATACCTCTCCTGAAATGTAAGTACATTTCTATATATATATCTCAGTATACATCATGGGAGTCTGTAAAATGTCCGTCGGATGTGTGTGTACTAAACATGTTGCTTTGTTGCACACAGATGTCGGACACAGATGTCAGCAGCAGCAGCAGCAGCAGTGTGTCTGCGATTTTTTCGTCACAGTCGGTAGGCTTGCACTTTAAAAAACCACTATAATGTTGTGTGAAACTCCATTGTATTGAGCTAGGCATAACAATCCTGTTTATTGTTTTATTGTGAATAGGAGTCTTCTGAGCCCGAGGCTGCTAGACCACCCCCCAAAAAACATGCTAAAAAAACAAAGGTACATAGCACACATGTTGAATTTTTCAGGCATAAATTTATTGATCCAATGAATGTTAACATAATTTAATGTTAAAATGTTTTTTTTTTACATTTTACATACACAATAGGTGGTGCAACACGGAGGACAAAAAAGAAAGAAGGTCCCTAGCCGTCTGTCGTCGCCACAACTGCCAGTGGTAAATATCAAATTAGAAATATTCTATCCAATATTTATCAACAATCTATCTATTCAATTTCTATCTACTATACCTGTAAAATATCAACTATCTATCGCTCCATCTATTTTTGTCAATCTATATCTATGTATCTATCTATTTATCTATCTATCAATATCTATGTATCTATCTATAAATATGTATCTATCTATGTATCTATCTATCTATATCTATGTATCTATCTATCTATATCTATGTATCTATATATCTATCTATATCTATCTATATCTATGTATCTATTGCTATATCTATGTATCTATCTATCTATATCTATGTATCTATATATCTATCTATATCTATCTATATATATGTATCTATCTATTGCTATATCTATGTATCTATCTATCTCTGTATATATGAATATGGCCATCCAGTGAAATTGAAACTATCAACCTAAATTTTTTGGGTTTACCTAGTCCAAGTCAGCGGCCAAAAAAAAAAGGATTGTCGTTGACGAAGAGCCATTGACTATCCACAACGAGACACTGATCAACCTTGTTGAAGCCAACCCCTCCATATGGGACCAGAGCGACAGCTCCCACCATGACATCGTGAAAAACCGGAAGTTGTGGGATCAAATAATCTGTCACTTTGATCCCCGATACATGGAGAAGTCTACAACTTCAAAGAAAAAAATTGGTAAATATTGGTGACGTAACATCGGAAAATGTAAACCCAAAAAAAATTTGTATCCTATCAACCTATCCACTTGTTGTCTATCTCTCAATTATGAACTATCTGTACACTATCTATCTATACACTATTTCTAAAAACTATTTCTTAACTATCTATCTACTATTTATATCTCAACTATCCTAGCAAACTATGAAAAATGTTTCCTATATCTTCAAACTATCTGTCTACTATTTTTTTTTTTTTTTTTATATTTAAAGCCGATGCTGTCCATACCCGTTGGAAGTCCATCCGCGATCGCTTTGTCCGTGACTACCGGAACAATCAAAATGCAGCAAGTGGATCCAGTGGTAAACGGGTGACCCCGTATGTGCATTACGACCAACTGCTCTTTCTTCAAAAAACATTGTCTCAGTGCTCGTAAGTACAAAAACGTCTGTGTGCGAGACAAAATTGTTTAATAAAGGTAACTAATTTACTTTATTTATATTAATTTTTTTTTTGGGTTACAGCACGATATGCAGTACCGCTGCTCCGAGACCGACAGAGGAACTGGAACCTTCTCCAGTGGAACCAACACAACCTGAAGATGTGTCTGGCATCAGCGAGCCACGATCTGCGGACAGAAGCACTGTTGCTGCAGGTGTGAGTGCCCGGTTGCAATCACAGCGTGGACGCAAGCGAGCAACCCAAAAAGATGAAGCTGATGCAATTATCGTGGATGGACTCCAACGGGTAGAGGACATGTGTCGCAGTGAGCTGAAAGACGTGAGGCGCGAAATTACCGAGCTGCAAGCACGCGAGTCTGTCTACTCTGCTAATGAGTGGAAGCTACTTTTCTTATCCTATGTGCCTGTTGCCCAAAATATCCCGGCACATAGAAACTTTATGTTTAGACAAAGACTGAACGAGCTTGTAGAGGAATTTGTGGGACCACAAGAACCCGCTCCATCGGGAACTAGAAGAATGGACTTGCCGGCCTACAACCCTCAATATAGAGGCCGGGGTGAAACGAGCGTGGAACCTCATAGACATAGTAGCAGTCCATCATATAGTTGGGCAGACAATACGCCCGTGCAGTACCAAAGTCTTTAGTACAGTTCAGTGTCCCCAGCCAGGTGCAATAACCACGTTGCAAGTTTTCTATTTTTTTTTTTTTGTTATGTTTTTTGTTGTGAATTTCTATTTTCCTTTTTTTTCTTCCCTATGGGATATCATATGTTAAACCTGTGTACCAAAAGTTTGTTGGAAAAACCCATAAACATGTTGTAAACTGTTTCAAATTTAATAATCTTGGATGACTTTAACTTTTAACACAACACAACTTTATACACGACATAAGGTAATTTTTAACACGACATCTGGTTAAAAAACTTTTTACACGCCATAAGGTAACTTTTTACACAACATCAGGAAGACTTTACAATATTTTCACACGTATCTGTCTTGCCATGGAACATGGCCTTCATGTGTGAAGTAGTGTGCAAACTGATCACGAATCCTCATTATTTGTGCTGTTGACCGAACAGCAGTAGATTCAATGCTCATGAGGTTCGACTCACAATCATCAGGGTCTACCACCTGGGTTTCATGTCTCGCCACAAAATTATGCAGACAGATGCACGCCTTCACAACACGGTCCACATTTTCTGGTTGCAGTTGCATGCAGGTTAGTAAAATCCGCCATTTCAATGTCAAAATCCCAAAGGCACACTCCACATAACGTCTAGCCCGGCTCAAGCGATAATTAAAAATGCGCCTGCTGAAGTCTAGACTACGGCTTGAGTAGGGCTTGAGGAGATTTTGTCCTAGTTGGAAGGCCTCGTCACCAACTAAAACATAGGGCAAACTTGGGCCTTCGGTCCCCGGAAGAGGTCTTGATGAGGGTATGTTGAAACTTTGGCTGTACAAACATCGGCCCATGTTGGAGTCTCTGAATACTCTGGAATCGTTAGTCCGGCCATAAGCACCAATATCCACAGCAACAAAACGGTACCTGGCATCCGCAATAGCCATCAATACTATAGAAAAGTATTTCTTATAGTTATAGTACAGGGAACCACTATGCGCAGGTTTCTGAATCCGTATGTGCTTGCCGTCCACGGCACCAATACAATTGGGGAAATTAGCCACATCCTCAAACTGTTGGGAAATCGCTAGCCACATTTCTGATGTCGGGGTTGGTAGCACAAGTGGTTGCAAGTTATTCCAAATGGCATCACAAGTTTCCCGAACCAGTTGGCAAATTGTTGACTTCCCAAGTCTAAACTGATAATGCAGTGATGCAAAAGTTTCTCCGGTAGCCAGATATCTGTCGACATTTAAATAAAAAAAAAAAAATTAGGATTGTTAGTGATCATCTAAAGCCTAGTTACAATAGAATATACAATTGCAAAATGAACATTATGCCCCACGATACCTACATCTAGTGTTTGTCAATAGAATGCTAAAAAAAATGTATAATTACCTCACAGTCACTACTAGACGTTGCTCCGCACTGATGCTTTCACGAAAAGTGCTGCGATGATGATGTATCTCATCCTTCACATGCGAGAGCAGAACATCAAAGGTCTCAATGGACATCCTGAGATAGCGTTGGAATTTGGAGGGATGATCCCGAAGCTGCACATACAGGGTGTGAAAGGCACCATATGTACTCCGCAAGAAATTCACTTCGTGGATCCAATATCTCCTTTGCGAACTGCGCTTTCTCTGACGAAGTCGCAACCGCATCAAGCGAAATCTGACGAGCTCAGACACAAACATCTTGCTAGCAGAAGTTCACTCAATGCTTTCAAAATGGAGAATGAGTCTGTGCCCACACCCGACAATGACAAAAAGGAAAAAAAAAAAAAAAAAAAAAAAGAACAACTTTATTGACAGTGACAAACGCAGACAAACGGATACGGACATCAAAATGAAAAACGCGATCACATGCATTAACGCTAGCGTTACTGTGACGACGAATTTCACATATTTTTTGCTCCTTTTCTGTACATGCGTTTAACGCATCCGTTTAACGCCATGTACTTGACGCAATGTGAACCTAGCCTAAGCACTATACATGCTTGAACATGTTTTCCCAGGCTTGCATCACCGAGTCTACAAACCTCGATGATACATATCTCCCCTCAAGAACCTATCCGAAGGCCATCTTACAATGTGTTTTACTAAATCTGTGAAGCCAGGTTGTTGATGTAAGGATTTAGTCTGTTTTTTTCTAACTATTCATATTTGATGTTGGGAAGCATTTATTTCCAAGATGAGGAAAATGGCCTGAATGGGATATTTTGCAGTTCTTAGGATCCATATGGCTGAAGAATGGACTGCATAGAATGTTTGTAGTCTTTATTAGCCCTATAAACTATTGTACTACTGACAAGCCTACGTGCATTTAAAATGTCAAATCCTATTGGATATGAATTAAAGTAAATTATATGAATATCGTCGTCATCATACTCCTCTTTAGTAACATGTTGAGCTTGTGTGACTGCACATTGTATTACCAAATCTTTTGGCCCAGCAGAAACCGAAGCAAGAACTTAATCGACCATTGATGCTACTATTATCAGATGTGTTTCACTTTTTTTTTTTTCAGGCAATTTGTGGAAAGCTGATCAATCTGACCAATCTGTCCAGTGGAAGGCTGGATTTTGAATCCTCTTTTAATCTTATACTTTTTTTCATTGCTTTTTTCTTGTTTTTTTACTTAAGCTACTTATTCTTAATACATTTTCTCTCGGGGTGGTTTGAAGTTTTTTCCAATAGAGGGCAGCGCAGTAACATCCAACAATAAAAATAGTGAATTTTGGTGTAATAGGTTACTTAAAATAGTTTACTTTCTTTATGTTGTTTATTTGAGATAAGAAATATAATTTCCCTTATTTAAAAGTCTTCCATTTTATATTATCCTTTTTTCATATTCTAGGTTGTCCTCCCACCATATAAGGGTCAGCGGGATCATATTTAATAAAAAAAAATAACTTTTAATATTCAAGATTAAAATATGTGTAGCCAATAGCTCGCAATGACATACAGACATTAAAGTGATTAAGTTAACCAATGCTTAATTAAAAAATGTTTGGAACTTACCATTAGAAGTTTTTAATCAACAAAAACATTATGCAGGAGGGAGAAAAGTGAAATAAAGACAGGTAGGTAAAACTACGTTCCCAGTCGTGCCCAACAGTATCTCCCGTCCTCACTCGTACAGTGCCCAAGTGTGACCTATCCCTCTAAAAATGTCCTTGCGTGCTTTGTCACCCTGTAATTTTGGACTCCTCAAGGGAAATTAATGTATTTAAGAGAATAGATTATGAAGGGTCCTGGGTAATAGAAACCCTTCTAAGTTTCAAAAAGGACAATTAAGGTGTGCTGTAACAAAATCACAGCCCCTTTATGTGGCAGAATGCTGACAGAATGCTAAAACGCATAGGAAGGGTTTGTACAAGGACATTTTTGGAAGGATAGGTCAGACTTGAGCACAGTCCTAGTTTTACCTGCCTGACTTTATTTCCTTTTTCTCCCTCCTGTCTGATGTTTTTGCTGATTGAAACATCTAATGATAACTTCTAACAGTTTTTTAAACATACAGGAGTGATCAGAGCTTAATTTGGAAAATGATAGAAAACCTAAACTTTGAGTACATCACCAATTTCCAGCGGCCTTTTTATTTAATAAAACTGTGGGCAAACTTAGTGATTGATCGAAGTATAATCTAATAACAAAACTGCTTATAAATAACCCCAGAAGAGTCCCACTTTGCTTTAATGTCAGACCCGAACTATCAGTTTGTGGGATTCGGCTTGCAGAAAGGAACCTCATAACCCTTAGGGGCTAGTCTTGAAGTAGGGCCAGCGTCACACTAAATGTATGGAAAATCGGTCCGAGTCTCCCTGCCGAAAGTCGCACAAGTGTTCTCTGTATGGTCATCGTGTGTAATGCGCTTGCAATGTGATGATATTTTTTTAACGCACCTTTGTATCCGTATGACATGTGTGTGGCTTTACATTTCTCACTGATTTTTCCCATTGAATTTAGTGGCTCAATGGTCTGTAATGAGGAAAATGTGTGCATATTTGTCGCAAGTTAAACAAATGGTCCGTGTGGCCTCTGAGTTTTTCTCACACCCATAGGCTTGCATTGGCGCGTCTCGGACGATATATGCATATAATCGCAGCATGCTGACATTTCACTTGCACCTCAACTACGCCTGAGAAAAAATACAGTAATATGAGCTGCCCCATGGATTAACAACACTGGTCTGAGTGCTATGCGATGTTTTCTCGCATAGCACTCGCCCGTATTCTACAGTAGTGTGACTCCAGCCTAAGAGGGAGATCTTACAAGATCTAGCACATTTCCACTAATCCAGTGCTACCGCACATTTTAAGCCGTTACAGAATGGTAACATCATTACAGAGGTTACCACATGGTGATCGCTTAGGCTGGCTTCACATTTGCTGTTGTGTCCGCAGCGTTTCTGACGCATACATCTGCATGTGTCTTGATTTCCTATCTTTAACATTGTAGACGCAGCAGCATTTCGTCAAATATGCGGAGGTATGCGCATGCGAAAGAGTGCATTAAAAAAAGCATTACTGTCTATGGGAACGCATGCGTATGCATGTCTTTGCGTACGCATGCATTCGATGCGCTTGCATACTTCAGACTGCGAATGTCCAGGAATGGATTTAGACACGCCCATTGAGACACGCCCTCCTGGAAATATCAAATGCATGCGCATAAAAAGAGCAAATGCTTGCAAAAACGCATGCCAACGCTGCGTTTTTTTTCTGTCATGTGTAAGCTGATGCGCATAAAAAACACTGCGTTATCATGCGTTTGCATGCAGCTGCAGATGATACACTGCGGACTCAGCCGCAAATGTGAACCTAGCCTTAGTAAAGCATGCAGATCTCACTCACTGCAAAAGCAGCTGCAGGGGGTTGTGGGATCCCATTCTGTGTGCCAGGATCCCACAAGTTAGAAGTGATGGCCCGAATTTTGCAGAAAGTCAGGCCTTTTCGGGAGACATTAGTGCCACTTTTGAGTGGTTTTGTTATTTGATTATTTTTAATGTTTTATTTAATAAAAAGAGAAGCCTCACATTGATAATTTGTTCCTGCAAAGTTGGGAACTTCTCATAGTGAAAGTCAGAGATCTCTCTCTTTCCACTAACTAAACACTGCCACATAATTTACTAGGCTATTACTGATTGGAAACCACTGTAATGATGTTACTGTTTGGAAACAGCAAAATAAAATACGTGCCAGTTGAGGCTTAGTGGAGAGAACAAGATCTCTCTCTTTCACTAGGAGATTGACAGCAGATTTATCTTGCTCTGCATGTTGGGATCCCACAACCTGGGAGTTTTTACCCGACTATTCCGGAAAGTCAGACCCTTTCGGCAGACATTGTGGCTACTTCGGAGTGGTTTTGATATTGGATTATTTTTACACAAATCACTGATCTAGTGTCGCCCACTATTTTATTAAATGAAAGTGGCAACCCCAGATTGGTGACAGGTACAACAAAGTATCCATTGCTTTTTCTGGAGAGTATGTAGAAGGCAAAATAAAACAGATGAACAGACACAGTGATTACTGACCTGGGCTAGTCTCAAATTGGAATTAAAGCAATTTCAATATTCTGGCAATTCTAGTAACTACAAGACCAGTCTCTTCAACAATCCATTTGTAACTGGGAACAAAGACAATTATATGTAATAACCATCCCTTACCACTAGTTATTCTGTACACTAGTTGCCCTTGTAATGATTTATGACTAATTTGGACTCAATGTAAGATCCTAATCTGTTCCTCTTGCTCTGCAGCATCACTCACAGAAATTGCCATCTCTTTGTGTTCTGCAATTTTAGTGCATCTATAAGAGTGAGGCAGTGGAATTTTCATACTCAAACTGCACCACAACAGATTCCACAAAAGTGCCTCCACAAGAACTTTTCTTTATCTGACTAGATATCTTTAAAGCAAGAGGAAGCCACTGGCATGCTTCAAACTAAATACATTTTTCATAAAATGCCTATGTACCTTAGGCCTCATTCGCACGTTCATGTGATATGTACGTGTAGAATTCATGTTTGTAACTAATAAAACATGTGCATATTATAGTCCATGAGACTGTTTACATGGATGCATTTTGCAAAGACCATGTGCCCATGCAAAATACACGGAGACGTATTTTTTTTTCTGGTAGCATTAACGAAAATGGTCAGTACAAGTCTATGGGTCATGTACAGAACACTGATGTCATCCATATGTCAATTTTTATTTTTGCACTTTGAACTTTACTGAAATTACTTTATTGATCTGTGGTATGCACTTCCTGTGTGCATAGTAGGAATTGTGCATTTGTAGGAGTGGTCTAGCTGATTGTCTGCTCCGTGACAATCTAAGAAGTTAAATTTATTTTATATTCATGCATATTGTTAAGGGTAACAACCACTGGGGCTGCATACTAGCCTAGGCAGGGTTAACTGTAATGTCCGATCCAGTTTGGGCAGGGTTAATGAGAGTTAGTGCCAAGTTCAGTAAGTGACAGTTCAGCTCAGGACAGAAGTGTAAAGTGGCAGTAAGTCATACGCATCGGGCTGCTAGGGACAATGTGGGCCTAATACTCAGGGTACTGAATTGCCAAAAATTCTGTTGCATTTGATTCCATCTACCAACCTGGGGGAACTTCAAGATGGACATCAGGGGCCTTTGGCGTATTCGGCCTGTGAAGCTAGAGCGAAAGATGTGTTATGGAAATATTAGGGTTGGATAAATATATCCCTGTGTGTGCTGCGGCCGCTCCCAATTAGACTGAGTATTTTGAGCGCTCATCAAGAATGGACTGTACACAACTGTGACAGAACAACATTCCATCAATACTGAAACTTTATTGTACATACATAGTTTTATATTTTCACATAGAAAGGAGTGGTTAGGGGTTGTCAGGGGTGGTTAGTTAATTACCATATTGTCTAGCTCCTCTGTCATTGGTTATCTAAACATATATGGAATATTGTGATTAATGCTCATATGACTGCTGATTAAGCAACTAAACTTGAGTTCTGTGTCTAGGACAAAGTGGAGACACCTGATCAGCAGTCACCAAACATCTGACTCTGTTCTGCTTTTAGGGGTGGAAAACCCCATATGATCTGTCTGGGTTATATTAGTTCGTGTCAACCATTTTAAACCATTTATTATAATGTATATATTAGCTGTGAGCATATAAGTATATATTTGATTATAGAGGAGTATACATGCAAGTGAGATCTACATGATATATATATTTCTATCACAAGCCCCCCTTAGATATCACTTGCCCTAATCCTAGCCTCCTGTCCCAAAGCGCTGCAACTCTTTTGTGCTGTTGGCGAACTGACACAAGCCTAACGCCTGTGCCCCACTCCATACAGACTTTTCGCAAATGGGCGGTCAGGAGATCTGTCCCTAACGGGGGTTCGTTGCAATCAGTCTCTTAGTCAATAGCATGTGTAGTGTATTCTTTATCAGGTAAGTCATCTATCCGGTCAGGCAGGGCATCCACAACATCATTCTAGCTTGGGTGTCATCTTCTGGTAGGGGAGCTTTCTTGCCATGCGATGAGTGGATCCAAGCGAGTCTTCCCTCCAGTTTCACAGAGTTTGGTGTCATCAGCAGCACTTGAGCAGGACCATCAAATCTGGGATCGAGTGGTGTTCTCCTTACAAACTTTTTTCCACCAACTCCCAGTCTCCTGGCTTCTAGGAGTGCATACCGGACACTGAATCTGGATCTGGCAATGAAGAAAAAAACTCGAGAATGGATGTTAGCAAGTTTCTTGGTGAGTTCAATTACATAAGCAGACAAAGTATCATATTACATAATCAGCTGCTAAGGGAAAGGATACCCCTAACCTGGGACTAGACACAAACAAAATTTCATACGGTGACAGCTTTTCTGGGCCTCTGGAAGTATGCCTTACACTAAGTAGTGTGATTGGGAGTGTGTAGGCCTAAGTCTGACCCTACTGCTGACTAGATCTCTCATGTGAGGTTTGCTGTGAATGTGGGTCCCTGGTCACTCTCTATCACTTCTGGGACCCCATAGCTGCATATCTCGTATCTGAGAGTAGCTTCTTTGCAGTAGTCTTTGCTGACCGGTTCTTCACTGGGAAAGCTTCTGGCTGTCATCCTGAGAACATGTCCATGGCCACAAGGGCATATTCGAATCCTCCACTTGGCGGCATCTTGATGTGGTCTATCTGGATCCTCTGGAAGGGGGTACAGTGGTCTGGCAAGTTGATGTGTGGGAACTTTCTTCATTCTTCCAGGGTTGCATTTGCCACAGGTCAGACAGCTGTTTATGAACTGGACTGTTAGGGTGGAGATTTCTGGAGCGAACCAGTAAGCACCAATCGGATCATTCATCTGTGTCTTTAATCTGTGTGTGGGCCCATGTGCCCACTGGACCACCATAGGGTACATGCTTCGGGGTAAACAGGGTTTGTAGTCCATTGAGTATACCCTTCCTTCTTCATGTGTTGCTCACTTCTGCATCCAGCATTCCTTCTTGTCCTTTGGGGCTTGCTCTTGCAGCTTTTTTGAGCAGATCACAGGATGTCATCTTGTCAGGTTTCCTGTCTTCAGCCAACCTGTAATAGCCGTCCGGCTCTACGACCTCTTCCACTTTTCCATATTGTCTTCCCTTGACTGCTTCTTTGGCTGCCATGTCCGCCATGTTGTTGCCTCGTGCCCCTACTGTGTTCAGTTTTCCATGCGCTTTGACTTTTAGTACTGCCACCACTTTTGGAAGTTGAAGTGTGTTCAGCAGGTCCTTAATGACTCCATGATGCTTCACGGTTGTTCTGCTTGCTGTGATGAAATCCCTTGCAGCCCAGATGGGTCCGAAGTCGTGTGCTATGCCATGCGAGTACCTTGAATCGGTATACATTTTCTCAGTCTTGTCTTCTGCCATCTGGTAGGCCTTCATCAGCGCTATCAGTTCTGCTTCCTGGGCTGACAGACTGGGCAGCAGACTTCTGGACCACAGGATCTCTTGATTGCTGATCACTGCACATCCCGTGTGGAATCTTCCTTCATCATCTGCAAATCTGGAGCCATCCACAGAGAGGATCAACTCTGGGTTGGTCACTGGCTCTTCTGCCACCTTGGGTAGTCCTGCCGTTTCCTGTGGCATGATGCTGAAGCAATCATGGTCATCCGTCCGGAGCAAATTCAGATCCCATGCAGACTTTTTATCTGAGGGTCCATATCTGTATCCCCCCTTGGGAGTGGGAGTAGAGTGGACGGGTTGAGGACTGTGCATCTGGAGATGGTGACATTGTTGGGCAGGAGTAGAGAGCACTGGAGGCGAAGATGCCTGGCGGTGGAGAGATGTTTTAGCTGGGTTTGGTTGAGGATTGCCGAGATGTCATGCAGAGCCAGGATTTCCAATGGTTTTTCCAATGATGTCAGTAGTCCTATCCAGGAGGGCGTGTGCTGCAACTGCTGCTCTCATGCGGGAGGAAGAGGCTTCCCTTTCAACTGGATCCAGGCAAGCTGAAAAGTAGTCCAAAAGTCTCTGCTTTCCCCCCTGAAGCTGTGTCAGGACTCCAGTAGCAAGGCCTTCTTTTCTCATCAAGTAGAGACAGAATGGCTTCTCGTAGTCAGATGGGCCTAGTGCTGGCGCTGAGACTACTGTGCCTTTTAACTTCTTGAACGAGCTGAAGGCTACATCAGTCAGGAGGAACGGGGGCCAAGGAAGGCCTGTAGAACCATCTTCTCCACTGTGGTCTTTCTGTCATCTGTCAGGGGTTTCGCCTGGTGAGCAATACAGTGTCTCTGGAATGTAACTTGCTTCAGACACCACTGGACTTTGTTCTTTGAGATCTTGCAGTGCTGCTCCGCCAGGTAGAGCAGGAGATACAAGGAATGGGCTTTACACATGTCAAAGTCAACTGCACAAAGGAGTAGATTGTCCATGTATTGTAGCAGGGTTACTTCTGCTTGTTCTGTGACCCAGTTGGTGAGGACTGTGGACATTGCTTTGGTGAACTGTGAAGGGCTGTTCTGGGCCCACTGTGGCATCACTGTCCATGCGTGGTGTCCCCCCTGGTGCATTAAGGCAAACAGGAACTGGTCTTCCGGATGAAGGGGAACACTGGAGAGAACATTAGCCAGGTTGTTCACTGTGAACACTTTTGCTGTGGCATGCACATTTGAGAGCAGAGTGTGCGGATTCGGCATAATTGCAGTTTCAAACACCGTGGTGTCATTCACAGCTCTCAGGTCATATACCATTCTGAACTTGGCTGGCTCTCCTTTTACAGTCTTTTTCTTGACGGGGAAAAGGAGAGCAGGGTATTGCAAGGCGATGTGCGAGGAACAATGATTCATATTTCCAGGTAGACCTTCAGTTGGTCAGAGGCAGCTTGACTCTAGGCCTGGCCTGGGCCTTACGAGGGTATGGGGTACATGGCTTGAGTGACACCCGTACTGGGGCAACTTGAGGTTTTCTCATGTGCTGGGGTCCCTTAGACCATAGACATTCTGGTACTACATCCAGTACCTCCTTGGGTAGGCCTCATCGATTGTTTAATGTTCTTGTAGGGCCGCCAGCATGACTCTTCTCAGGTCAGGGATGAAGAAAGTGTCACTGTCCCATCTTCCTGGAACACTGTGGTTGCCTTCAGCTTCTGCAGTAGGTTCGCTCCCAGCAGGTTGAGTGGCAGGTCCTTTACACCACAAACTGGGACAGGATAGAGTGTCCTGGCTGAGTGCACACGCTCAGTGGCTTTGTAAGCTGAGAATGTCTGACTTGACCATCAATGCCCATGCGAGACACAGAGGATTCTGATAGGCAGGTGGGATCAGCGAGTTCCACAGGTGTCATCACACTTCTGGCTGCACCACTTTGGATCTGACAACGCCATCCACTTTAAGGGTAATTTGAGGTATTGGTCCTGCAGATGAAGTTTTACATATCAGGAGCGTAGTGTCTTGCGGGCCTGGCTTGCTTGCCTCTGTCCTATGGACGGGGTACTTCACTGCTTTCTGCACTTCTTCCTTGACCTGTTTCTCTGGACCAACTCTTGGGTTGCATGGGTCCAGTTTCTTCGGGGGCGTGGGTGCTTTGCACTGGTTCTGGTAATGGCCAAACTTGCCACAGATGTAACACTTGACACTTTTTCTGTCTTTGTAGGGTGGTTGCGCTTTCAGGTCAGTGGTCACCATGAGAGGGGCTGTCTTCTGCACCCCTGGTTGGGACTCAATCCCTTTGGCTACTGTGGACAACGGCATGATGGGTACTGTAGCAGCAGCGGGGTCCGGCCTGCTGATTAAAGCTGCGGTGGTAAGATGGGACCTGCAGGTGCATTCGTGGCGAGGCCCGGGGGTGCCATGAGACCGGCGGCTGCATCCAACCCAAGGTCTTGGGGCATTACAGGGGCTGTGGCTGCATCTGCCATCACTTCTTCCCCCTGCTCCAACATAGCTTCTCCCCTTTGCTAACCTTATTGAGGTCGGTGTCTCCTCTCTGGAGTCTGCAGCGGTTCTTCCGGCGTGTTGATCGGCACTTTGTAGCGTCTTCACCTCTGGCTCCCCTTCTGGTGTTCTCAGCAGCACGGCACCCTTTTCCTTCTTTGTGCTCTTTTGTGGTGCTATAATGGTGGCAATTTTGGTGACAATCGGCAATAAACAGTCTCCTAGGCGCACATAAAACATTTTTTCTGGGTCAGTCCACTGCTATTGACCTGTTCCTAGGCCTAGCCACTATCAGTGGTTTCCTGATTGGCTGTCTCAGTCCATGCCCAAAGGCCTGTGTATCTGGTCATGAATGGTGAAGCCCAAGTCTTGGAATACTTGCATTACTCTGCAATGAAACTTCTTTACAGACTCTGTCTTTTCTTGGCTCATGTCATGGCTCACTCTCTGAGCTGTTCAATTAGCTGTGGCCCTGACTCCCAAGCGTGTATGTCTGATTCTGCTGGAAGTTTGAATTGTTCCTTCATGATTGGCCAGAGTGCATCACCTGCTTCTATTTCCATTTATGGCGCAGAGATCATTCCAGGTGGCTGCATATGTTCGCTGGTTCTGCTACTTTCTTCGGTAAAATGGCATGGGATGCATCCCTGGGTCTGGAAGATTGTCACCTGACTTGGGGTGGAGTGCACATAGTGCAATGGTGGTGCCTCTATCTGCCCCTGCATTCTTTGTGCCTGTGGGTTTCTTTCCTAGTACTGGACAGCATGTATGATGTTCCCTCTTCATCTTCATCAGAGGAATAGTTGTGATAGCTTGTACTGGGGTCGTACACTGACTGATATTGGACTTAGAAGTTGCTTTTTTATGTGAGGATGTCTCCCCCCTTGCTGAAGCTGTGATGGATTAGGCTTATAGTTCTATGTTGGTGTGAATGTAGGCAGCTCTGACCGGTGCTGAAGTTGTACATTATCAATACATGGTGAAATCAAAGTTCATGTAAAACCTTAAGGGTTACAATATTGTTGACTGTGAAATGAGGTAACGGAGGATCTGTCAGTGAGCTCGTTCTGATATCATTCCTCCCCCCTCTGCACCCAGGGCTGAGCTGCCTGCTGCCTGATGTGTCTGGGGCTTCCCACTGTAGGGGGGGGGCTTTCACCTTCTTTCCCCGATATCACAACTGGCAATGGCTGGACTGTGCCAGGGACATAGAGGGAAACCTTGTGCTGTAAGCACCATATTATTTGAATTGGGCGTTGGCCCAGCCGGCAACAAGGAGGGAAAAAGAGAAAGAAGAAGGAGGAGGGGTTGATGAGTGAGACAAAGGAATAGTAGGAGGGGAGAGAGAATGTGGACAAGAGGGAGGAGAAGATGGGAGGTGTGTAAGAGAGAGAGAGGGAGGAGAAGAGAGGAGTGGAGAAGGAGGGGAGAGAGAGGGTGAGGAGAGATGGGTGTGGAGAAGGAAAAGGAGGAGAAGCTATGGAGGGTATGGAGGAGAGAGATAGAGAGGGGAAGAGAGAGAAGAGAAAAAATGTGGAGGAAGAGGAGAGGAAAGGAGAGAGAATGCGGAGAGAAAAGACTGACAGAGAAAAAAAGAGGATAGAGGAGAACAACAAGAATAATAGAGAGGAGCAATTATGCCTTCTCCCTGTAGGGAGAGACGGGGCGCACCACATACTGTGCAAAAATAACTACCTACTGCGCAGATTCTCCCGTCTCATACCCACAAAAATCACTTCCTGGTTTGCTCACATAACTTTCTGTACCACCTAAACGATGTAAGCTCTGCTGCCACTTCATACCATGTATTAGTATTCAGCAATCTAACATCAGCTAACTTCCCTTATTTTCCTTTCTACGTCATGCCATTCCGCAGCTTGAAGTCTGCCATTCTAATGAATTTCACGTACTTTATACCTTCCAAAATCTTCACATACTTAATACCTTCGTGTCCTGCCACTATCTAGGGGCTGTTTTCTCATCAGGAAGTAAAAAGACTTTCCTGTTGCTCGGCCACTCTATTCCCCATGGCAAAAGCAAAAAATGAAAATGAAAAACACACAAAAATGAAAAAAAAAAATGAAAAAAAAACTTCTAAAAATGAGTATATAAAACTCTAAGAAAAACCCAAAACGATAAGAAAAACCGTCAAAAACTTAGTTCACAACCAAAAACTCAAAATTTTGACACAAAAGGGAAGGAAAAAACTTTTTTCCAAAAAAAGTAAAAAGGGTAAAGAGATTGAAGACTGAGGAAAACTTAATTAAAAATTTTAAAATGCCGCAAAAAGAAAAAGACCCTTTAAGAGAGTAAAAAAAATTAAAAATTAAAACGGCTTTTCTCTTTTTTTTTTCTTTAGAATCTCTGCGCTCAAATGCAGTCAGAGACACACTTCCTCTTTTTAATCCGTATGCCATTGCAATAATATCAAATGTCACTAAAATCACGTTTCTGAAAACACTTATGTCACATCAAAAATGATAGATACAATTTAAATTTCACTTCTTCACAAAAAAACTACACATAGCCAGCATTGCAGCTGAAAACAGTCAGAAAAAAACAGATGTGACAGTTTGATTTACAATGCATATCTCCGCTTCAGCTGAAAAAAGAGGAAGTTTAAGAGAACTATTTCTGCTTCTTAAAGCGGCAATAGTACATGACACAAACAGAAACCGATAGACAATCCGAGAGATGCCCTTTTTAAATTCTGTGACACGTGCAGGTTGCGCTGGGAACAGACTACTGCCAATCGCACTGGACGCACCTGCGCCCGGGCCGCCTGAGTGAGTGAGAAGCACAACAAACGGGAAATCTACCACCCCGGTCCGGACGTCCTGACTGGCCGCCGGCTACGGGAATCTGCAGTAGCCCCTCTAAGTTATCACTACCCGTGCCTGGAACATGGGACTACCTGCCCCGGAACTCTACCTGTTCCTCCTATGCACGGGAATCCTGCAATAACTTATCGAGCGATTTGACCTCCTGCGGTCTGTTACCCAGCAACCAAAGGCAAAAGTCACTTTTCCTTCCTTCTCCCGGATCTTACACAAACATAGAACATATACACGGCTCACAGCAGACACCTCCCAGGGTGGATTCGTGGCTACGGATTTTTTACACTACCTGGGAATTGGTGACCACACACCTGACCGGCAAGAGGCATAGACAAGGACTGGGCACAGGGGACTTTCAGGTAAGATGATAACATTTTCTTACCTTACTTATGGAGCTGCGCAGTCTCCTGCCCCTGTGCCAAAGCCACGGCCACCTCCTTCTTTCCGGTCAGTAGTGGGTCCACGTGTGCGTTTCATCCATGCCGTTGGGCGCCATTCTGTTATGGAAATATTAGGGTTGGATAAATATATCCCTGTGTGTGCTGCGGCCGCTCCCAATTAGACTGAGTATTTTGAGCGCTCATCAAGAATGGACTGTACACAACTGTGACAGAACAACATTCCATCAATACTGAAACTTTATTGTACATACATAGTTTTATATTTTCACATAGAAAGGAGTGGTTAGGGGTTGTCAGGGGTGGTTAGTTAATTACCATATTGTCTAGCTCCTCTGTCATTGGTTATCTAAACATATATGGAATATTGTGATTAATGCTCATATGACTGCTGATTAAGCAACTAAACTTGAGTTCTGTGTCTAGGACAAAGTGGAGACACCTGATCAGCAGTCACCAAACATCTGACTCTGTTCTGCTTTTAGGGGTGGAAAACCCCATATGATCTGTCTGGGTTATATTAGTTCGTGTCAACCATTTTAAACCATTTATTATAATGTATATATTAGCTGTGAGCATATAAGTATATATTTGATTATAGAGGAGTATACATGCAAGTGAGATCTACATGATATATATATTTCTATCACAGATGGACTCAGAACTTTAAGGTGGGAGGTGTTGCAATCTGGGTGCACTGCTAGAAGAGGAGAAGACTTTCTAGTACTAGTGAAGATAGCAAGAGGAACACTCTACCTGTACTAAGAACCATGGCTGAAGATGTGTCCGGTACCTGTGGTAAAGATGACAACCTGCTAGGTATTATGCTATATGCAAGTTTGGAAAGACTGTCAACTGTCCAGTAAAAGTTTGATTGTTTTTACAAAGCCTGTGTCCCCTGGATTTATTGCTGCCAAGGCTCCAGAAGAGGAAAATCTGGAGCTAATGGAGGCCTGCAGGCCAGAAGTAAGTGTGATGCACACCCACACACAGCAGCACACAGGAATGGGGACACGTGTTTTCAGTAGAGGAAGAGAGTGTCACGGGGAGACTAGGTGAGCGAGAGCTAATAACCCGGGCCCCTGCAATTTCCCTCAGACTAGGGAAATCCTGACTGACCCTCTACCTGAAGTTTACACTGATGGTGTGCATGTCCAGGCCTCGAACCTCACCCTGTCTCCTGTTTCAACCCTAGGCTGAAACCTCCGCCCACCACCCAGTGAAGAGGTAATACACCAATACCCACAGTAAGCACAGACAAGGATAAAGGAAAATATACACCACGCCGCAGTCACTCAGGAATACGCTATAAATGTGCAGGGCAAAATAAATACAAATATAGGAAGGAGTAAATAAGACAAAGGAAAATACACCACCAGCAACGATACTCCAACAACCAGCTCTCCACTCCAGACCGAGATAACAATGCACAAGACAGAAGCTATAATCGGCGACGCCCAATGATCAGGAGAACTATTTAAAGGCAATGGGCATGGCCCAGCTTCCAATCCGAGGATCAGGTAAATTAACCCCGGAACAGCTAGATAAAATCTAGCCGACGCCAATGAGCACATAGTGGTCAAAAGCGGAATTACCGCTGTCTGTCGAACGACCTGGTCTGAACAGTGTCCGACATGACAGAGAGGAAGCAGCAGCTCACCCTCAACAACATTGCTTGGGCACTTTACATTTGGCACAGCCGGCATGATGCGAGTTCCTCGCACAAAGAAAGCGGGTAAGAGTCGACTCATGGTACAGATAGAAGAATATTGGAAAATATGCAGTCAAAGATTGCAGCCAGAAGTAGGGACTCCAAAATAGCAACTGCGGTGGTGAAAAGGAGAATAGCCTAGCGTGGGCGTGGACTGCGCACGAGAGTGGGAAAATATGTCCAGCCCCCACGAATGTCAACCCAAAGAAGGGTGGGCCCAATTGGTGACCACACACCTGACCGGCAAGAGGCATAGACAAGGACTGGGCACAGGGGACTTTCAGGTAAGATGATAACATTTTCTTACCTTACTTATGGAGCTGCGCAGTCTCCTGCCCCTGTGCCAAAGCCACGGCCACCTCCTTCTTTCCGGTCAGTAGTGGGTCCACGTGTGCGTTTCATCCGTGCCGTTGGGCGCCATTCTGTTATGGAAATATTAGGGTTGGATAAATATATCCCTGTGTGTGCTGCGGCCGCTCCCAATTAGACTGAGTATTTTGAGCGCTCATCAAGAATGGACTGTACACAACTGTGCAGAACAACATTCCATCAATACGGAAACTTTATTGTACATACATAGTTTTATATTTTCACATAGAAAGGAGTGGTTAGGGGTTGTCAGGGGTGGTTAGTTAATTACCATATTGTCTAGCTCCTCTGTCATTGGTTATCTAAACATATATGGAATATTGTGATTAATGCTCATATGACTGCTGATTAAGCAACTAAACTTGAGTTCTGTGTCTAGGACAAAGTGGAGACACCTGATCAGCAGTCACCAAACATCTGACTCTGTTCTGCTTTTAGGGGTGGAAAACCCCATATGATCTGTCTGGGTTATATTAGTTCGTGTCAACCATTTTAAACCATTTATTATAATGTATATATTAGCTGTGAGCATATAAGTATATATTTGATTATAGAGGAGTATACATGCAAGTGAGATCTTCATGATATATATATTTCTATCACAGATGGACTCAGAACTTTAAGGTGGGAGGTGTTGCAATCTGGGTGCACTGCTAGAAGAGGAGAAGACTTTCTAGTACTAGTGAAGATAGCAAGAGGAACACTCTACCTGTACTAAGAACCATGGCTGAAGATGTGTCCGGTACCTGTGGTAAAGATGACAACCTGCTAGGTATTATGCTATATGCAAGTTTGGAAAGACTGTCAACTGTCCAGTAAAAGTTTGATTGTTTTTACAAAGCCTGTGTCCCCTGGATTTATTGCTGCCAAGGCTCCAGAAGAGGAAAATCTGGAGCTAATGGAGGCCTGCAGGCCAGAAGTAAGTGTGATGCACACCCACACACAGCAGCACACAGGAATGGGGACACGTGTTTTCAGTAGAGGAAGAGAGTGTCACGGGGAGACTAGGTGAGCGAGAGCTAATAACCCGGGCCCCTGCAATTTCCCTCAGACTAGGGAAATCCTGACTGACCCTCTACCTGAAGTTTACACTGATGGTGTGCATGTCCAGGCCTCGAACCTCACCCTGTCTCCTGTTTCAACCCTAGGCTGAAACCTCCGCCCACCACCCAGTGAAGAGGTAATACACCAATACCCACAGTAAGCACAGACAAGGATAAAGGAAAATATACACCACGCCGCAGTCACTCAGGAATACGCTATAAATGTGCAGGGCAAAATAAATACAAATATAGGAAGGAGTAAATAAGACAAAGGAAAATACACCACCAGCAACGATACTCCAACAACCAGCTCTCCACTCCAGACCGAAATAACAATGCACAAGACAGAAGCTATAATCGGCGACACCCAATGATCAGGAGAACTATTTAAAGGCAATGGGCATGGCCCAGCTTCCAATCCGAGGATCAGGTAAATTAACCCCGGAACAGCTAGATAAAATCTAGCCGACGCCAATGAGCACATAGTGGTCAAAAGCGGAATTACCGCTGTCTGTCGAACGACCTGGTCTGAACAGTGTCCGACATGACAGAGAGGAAGCAGCAGCTCACCCTCAACAACATTGCTTGGGCACTTTACATTTGGCACAGCCGGCATGATGCGAGTTCCTCGCACAAAGAAAGCGGGTAAGAGTCGACTCATGGTACAGATAGAAAAATATTGGAAAATATGCAGTCAAAGATTGCAGCCAGAAGTAGGGACTCCAAAATAGCAACTGCGGTGGTGAAAAGGAGAATAGCCTAGCGTGGGCGTGGACTGCGCACGAGAGTGGGAAAATATGTCCAGCCCCCACGAATGTCAACCCAAAGAAGGGTGGGCCCAGCAGCCTGATTTCAGTGTGGAATAAGAGGTATGTCCCGCCCATCAAGTGGAATATGACAATGGAAGAAGGTGTGGCTGAAGATGGAGCACCAGGATTGAAGTGTTACACAGCGGTCGTGTCAGACGTTCAACCCAGGAAGAGGCAGAGCTAGACACGCAGGAAGCGCAACACCAGGAATCATAGAATGCTAGAGTTGGAAGGGACCTCAACACTCATCGCGTCCACCCCCTTGCTCAATGGAGCGCAAGATTCACAAAACCTTCTCAGACAGATGTTTGTCCAGCCTCTGTTTGAAGACTTCCATTGAACGAGAACTTACCACCTCTCATGGCAGCCTGTTCTACTCATTGATCTCCCTCACAAAGTTTTTTCTAATATCTAATCTGTATCTTGTCCCTTTCAGTTTCATTCCGTTGCTTCTTGTTTTTCCACGTGCAAATGAGAATAAGGATGATCCCTCTACAATGTAACATCCCTTCAGATATTTGTTGATAGCTATTAAGTCTCCTGTTAGCCTTCTTTTTAGCAAGCTAAACATTCCTATATCTTTTAACCATTCCTTGTAGGACATTCTCTGCAGTCTGCTTACCGTCCTGGTAGCTCTTCTTTGAACTTGCTCCAGTTTATCAATGTCTTTTTTTAAATGTGGTGCCAGGAACTGAATACAGTATTTCAGATGAGGCCTGACCAATGAGCAGTAGAGGGGGGGGACAATCGTTTCACAGGATCTAGACTCTGTTTCTCTTGATACATCCCAGAACTGTGTTTGCATTTTTTTCTGCTGTATCACACTATTGACTCATGTGCAGTCTGTGATACATTAGTATACCCAAGTCTTTTTCACACTGTTGTTGATTAGCTCTATTCCTCCCATTCTGAATTTTCTTGCCCAGATGTAGAATATTGCATTTCTCCCTGTTAAATACCATTATATTAATCGCTGCCCATTGTTCAAGCTTATCTAGATGCTTTTTAATCCTATCTCTGTCTTCTCTAGTGTTAGGGTACCGTCACACAGTACCATTTTAATCGCTACGACGGCACGATCCGTGACGTCGCAGCGATCGTATGATTATCGCTCCAGCGTCGTAGACTGCGGTCACACGTTGCAATCACGGCGCTGGAGCGATGCCGAAGTCCCCGGGTAACCAGGGTAAACATCGAGTTACTAAGCGCAGGGCCGCGCTTAGTAACCCGATGTTTACCCTGGTTACCAGCGTAAACGTAAAAAAAACAAACAGTACATACTTACATTCCGGTGTCTGTCCTCCGGCATTCTGCTTTTCTCCACTGTGTAAGCAGCAGAGCCGGAAAGCACAGCGGTGACGTCAGACGTCACCGCTGTGCTCGCTTTCTGGCTGGCCGGCGCTCACAGTGCAGAGAAGCTGAGACGCCGGAGGACAGACACCGGAATGTGAGTATGTACGGTTTGTTTTTTTTACGTTTACGCTGGTAACCAGGGTAAACATCGGGTTACTAAGCGCGGCCCTGCGCTTAGTTACCCAATGTTTACCCTGGTTACAAGCGAACACATCGCTGGATCGCTGTCACACACAACGATCCAGCGATGTCAGCGGGTGATCAAGCGACGAAAGAAAGTTCCAAACGATCTGCTACGACGTACGATTCTCAGCAGGATCCCTGATCGCTGCTGCATGTCAGACACTGCGATATCATAACGATATCGCTAGAACGTCACGAATCGTACCGTCGTAGCGATCAAAATGGTACTGTGTGACGGTACCCTTAGCTATCCCTCCTAGCTTTGCAGCATCTGTAAATTTGATACGTTTACCTTCAGTTCTCTTATCTAGATCATTTATAAAAATGTTGAACAACATTGGGACCAGGACATATCCTTGTGGTACCCTATTGAAACATTCTTTCAAATGGATGTGCAAGCATTTATTACTACTCTTTGAGTACGATCAAAGAGTCAGTTATGAATCCACCTAACCATAGCCTTGTCAACCCGCACTTTTTTTCAAATGTGAAAGTATGAGATACGTTAGAAAATGCTTTGTGAAGTCAAGATATACTATATCTACAGCATTTCTCTGATACACCCAGTCAGTGATTCTATCATAGAAGGAAATAAGATTAGTCTGGCATGACTTGTTTGCTACAAACCCATGCAACAACATTTGCCCTACTCCAATCTTCTTGGACTTTTTCTGTTCTCCTGAATTTTTCAAAGATTCTGGATAGTAGTTGTGGATTTTCCTCTGTTAAATTAGCTAAGTGTTCCTTCACCATCTCTCTGATTATAGATAGTGTGGATTATTTTATTCTTTCAAAGGCACCAAGAAAATCAGTTGATGTTACAGTTGCTTTCTTAGAGAGCATAGATGCAAATTAAGAATTTAAAAGTTCGGCCTTCTCAACATAATTTTTGACAACTTCATCCTTTTCATTCTATAAAATCTATATAGCATCTTTGACTTTTCTTTTGCTTTTTACATACCCCCCAAATCTTTTTTTTCACTGCTTTTGGTCTCCCTTGCAAGCCTCACTGGCTTTAGCGCTTCTAACGATTACCCTGCATTCCCTGCAAACAGTGTTAAATTCTTCTTTAAAAGGCCCCCCTTTTTCCATTGAATATACATTTCTTTTTTCTTTTTTAACAAGTGATTAAGTTCTGTGTTCATCTATCCTGGTCTCTTTAAATGCTTCCAATTCTTTCTTCTTTTCAGGATTGTTACCCATTGTGCAGTGAAAATTTCATTTAACAAAATCTCCCATCCTTCTTTGACATTTCTGTCATTTAGAACATCCAGCCATTGGACCTTTCATACCCTCTTTCTGAGTCCATTAAATTCTGCCTTTCTGAAGTCCAACCTTAAAGTCTGAGTCCTTGCTGCTCTTCCTCCACTTATAATCCAAAATTCGAGGATAGCATGATCGCTACCTCCTAAATTCCCAGCCACCTTTACTTCCTCAATCATTTCCTCCCTGTTGGTAGGAATTAGTTCCAAGATTGCAGATCTTATTATTTTCTTTTCTACCTTTTAAAAGATAAAGTTGTCAGCAAGAGAAGTTAAGAATTTTCTGGACCCATTAATTTTGCCTGAGAGAGACTCCCAACAAATATCTGGATAGTTAAAATCTCGTACTTTTAAAAGGTACCTTTTTTGATAAGAGACCTCAGATGTAAAAAGAGTTCATCCCTATATTCAGTCTGGCCAGGTGGCCTATAGTAAACACCTACCATTTTCCCTGCCATACTCAAGGAGTGTAGAGGTGAGCCTCCAGCAAGAATGGCGCATAGAAAATGGGACTGCCCCATGGACATCAGCGACGATTAGGAGAAACTAGAAATCATCACCCCTGGGGCTGCAGCGGGAAGTCTCTGGGTGCCGCTTAGGGACACACTTCTCCACAACCACTGATGATCCAGTGGATAACCACATCACAGTCAGAAATAGGTCTCCTAGTGTTAAGCTCCTGTGCTGGAGTCTGATGCCAGAGGCTGTGACTTCTTTGGCTGAGGAAGAGAAGACTTCAAAGGGCACTGGTGTGAAAACAATTCCCCAAGAGGAGGAGGATGGGTGCATCCCAATGTGGCTGGTCACAGTTCTGGTCTTAGCCAGGGAGATCCCTGAGGAGATGAGTGCGATTGTGCCTTAGGCTAGGTTCACATTGCGCTAGGTGAGTCTGTATAACGGACACGTTTTTAAGTAGTGAAAACGCAATATAACGCACATACTAACGCGCCCATAGACTTGCATTGTCTGACACCTCGTGACGCATGCCAAATTTGGCATGCGTTAGTCACATAACGTTTTTTTCTGACGGACCTTGGAACGCGGCTTGCAGCGTTTTCGGGTCCGGCCAAGCTAACGCAATACTAACGGAAGCGTTAATTCTGCCATTGATGTCTATGGCAAACGCAGCCAGATGCAAATCTTGATAAATTTCCAAATGGAACCATACGTTTTAATAGCGTTTGAGGGAGGTCCATGTGGTCATGTGACAGGAAACAGGATTTCGGCCATTAATGTCCCCAGCACACATCCTGAGGCCTGCTCCACACCAGAGAAAAAGTGTCTTGCAAAAGATCACAGGAAATGTAAGTACATTTGTATAAATATATACTAGATGGTGGCCCGATAACGCATCGTGTATTCTAGAATATGCATGTCCACGTAGTATATTGCCCAGCCATGTAGTATGTAGTATATTGCCCAGTGACGTAGTATACATCACAGAGCCACGTAGTGTATTGCACAGTGAAGTAGTATACAGCACCCAGCAACGTAGTATACAGAACCCAGTCATGTAGTATATTGCACAGCGACGTTTGTCACAGTACCCTGTGTGAGCGGTGAGCAGAGGGGTGTATGCGGGCGCCGGGCAGTGAGTGCGGGGCGGCCCTTTTTTTTCTGACTGTGCGCGTCGCTGATTGGTCGCGGCAGCCATGACAGGCAGCTGCCGAGACCAATCAGCGAATTTATACCGTGACAGAAGGACAGAAAGACGGAAGTACCCTAGACAATTATATAGTAGATATCTCTGTATACATCATGGGAGTCTGTATTGTATGAGGGATGTGTGTGTACTAAAAATGTATTGCTTTGTTGCAGATGTCGGATAGTGAGGGAAGCAGCAGCAGCAGCAGCGTGTCTGCGTTTTTTTCTTCTCAGTCGGTAGGCTTGCACTTTAAAAAACCACTAAAATTTGTGTGAAAATTCAGTGTATTAAGCTAAGCACGTGTATAATCATGTTTTTATTGCAAATAGGAGTCTTCGGAGCCTGAGGCTGCTAGGCCCCCCCCAAAAAAACAGGCAAAACCAACAAAGGTACATGGCAGACATTTTTAAGTTTTGCAAACATAAATTTATTGATCAAAGAAATGTAATTTTTTTTTCCATTTACACACACAATAGGTTGTGGCACACGGAGGACACAAGAGGAAGAAGGTTCCTCGCCGCCTGTCGTCTCCACAACTGCCAGTGGTAAATATAAAACTTGAAATTTTCTATCCAATATTTATCTACAATCTATCTATCCACTATCTCTCTCTCTCTCTCTCGCTGTATCTATCTATGTATCTATCTATCTCTGTATCTATCTATCTATCTATGTATCTATCTATCTCTGTATCTGTCTATCTCTGTATCTATCTCTGTATCTATCTATGTATCTATCTATATATGTATCTATCTATCAGTTTACCAATAAACTGAAATTGAACCTTTCAACATCAAATTATCTCTCACTTCGATCCCCGATACATGGAGAAGTCGTCAACCTCAAAGAAAAAAATTGGTAAATATTGGTGATGTTAAATTGTCTACTATCTATCTCTGAACTATCAACTACCTATACACTAAACTATTTCTCTATCATCTATAATTACTATCTATCAACTATCTATCTACTAGCTATATATCAACTATCTTAACTAACTATACACAATTTTTAAACTATCAATATAAGAACTGTCTACTAATATATATATTTTTTTTTTTACCTTTTTTTAAAACTTACAGCGGATGCGGTCCATACCCGTTGGAAATCAATAAGGGACCGCTTTGTCCGTGACTACCGGAATAGTCAAAATGCACCAAGCGGAGCAGGTGCAAAACGGGTGACCCCGTATGTGCATTACGAGCAATTGCTCTTTCTTCAAAAAACAGTGTCTCAGCGCTCGTAAGTACAAATTGGTCTGTGTGCGAGACAAAATTGTTTAAAAATTTAAGCAAAATATATATTTTTTTTTTTAGTTACAGCACGATATGCAGTACCGCCGCGCCTAGACAGGCAGAAGAACTGGAGCCATCTCCACTGGAACCAAGTCAGCAGACGGGCGCTGAAGACGTGTCTGTCATCAGTGAGCCACGATCTGGGGAGAGAAGCACTGTGGCTTCAGGTGTGAGTGCCCGGTTGCAATCACTGCGTGGATGCAAGCGAGCTTCACAAAAAGATGAAGCTGATGCCATTATTGTCGATGGACTTCAGCGGGTTGAGGACATGTGTCGGAGTGAACTGAAAGACCTGAGGCGGGAAATTACCGACTTGCAATCTCGCGAGTCTGTATATTCTGCAAATGAGTGGAAGCTACTTTTTTTGTCCTATGTTCCTGTAGCACAAAATATCCCGGCACACAGAAACCTTTTGTTTCGGCAAAGACTGAATGACCTTCTTGAGGAATTTGTGGGCCCCCAGGAACCAGCTCCATCGAGAACCAGAAGCATAGACATGCCGGCCTACAACCCTCAATATAGAGCCCGGTGTGAACCGAGCATGGAACATCAGAGACAAAGTAGCAGTCCATCATACACCTGGGCAGACAATACGCCCGCGCAATACCAGAGTCTATAGTACAGCTCACTGTCCCCAGCCAGGTGCAAACTGTGTTTCACGTTTTTTGGTTTATTGTTTTTTTTCCCACCCAATTTCGTGTGTGTTTTTTTACATCCCTATGGGATATCATATGTAACAAGTTCACAACTGTTCTTTCATAAAACTTTGGAAGCTTAAGTAAACTGTTTAAAATCTGATTCTTGTATGACTGTGAACACAACATAACAGTAATGTAACATTTTACAAGACATATTTTACAAGACATATGGGAAATAAAAAAAACCCCAAAAAACAAAAACACATCAGGACACAGCTTCAGACTTTAAATAAATGTTACACGTGTCTGTCTTGCCATGGAACATGCCCCTCATGTATGAAGTACTGTGCAAATTGGTCACGAATCCTCATTATTTGTGCTGTAGACCGAACAGCAGTAGATTCAATGCTCATGAGGTTCGACTCACATTCATCGGGGTTAACCACCTAGGGTTCATGTCTGGCCACAAAATTATGCAGACAGATGCATGCCTTCACAACACGGTCCACATTTTCTGGTTGCAGTTGCATGCACGTTAGTAGAATTCGCCATTTTAATGTCAAAATACCAAAGGCACACTCCACATAACGTCTTGCCCGACTCAAGCGATAATTAAAAATGCGCCTGGTGGAGTTCAGACTGCGGCTTGAGTACGGTTTGAGGAGATTTTGCCCAAGTTGGAACGCCTCATCACCAACTAAAACAAAAGCCAAACTTGGGTCTTCGGTCCCCGGTAGAGGTCGTGATGAGGGTAAGTTAAAATTGTTGCTGTACAAACATCTCCCCATGTTGGAGTCTCTGAAGACTCTTGAATCGTTAGTACGGCCATACGCACGAATATCCCAGCTACAAACTGGTATCTTGCATCCGCAATAGCCATCAAGATTATCGATAAGTATTTTTTATAATTATAGTACAGGGACCCACTATGTGCTGGTTTCTGAATCCGTATGTGCTTGCCGTCCACGGCACCAATACAATTGGGGAAATTAGCCACATCCTCGAACTGTTGGGAAATCGCTAGCCACATTTCTGATGTTGGGGTTGGTAGCACAAGTGGTTGCAAGTTGTTCCAAATGGCATCACAAGTTTCCCGAACCAGTTGGCAAATTGTTGACTTCCCCCGTCTAAATTGGTAATGCAGTGACGCAAAAGAGTCTCCAATAGCCAGATATCTGTTGGCATTCAAAAAGAAAAAAAAAAGGAAATTGTTTAGGATTTTAAAGGACAACTAAAAGGCTACATACAATAGAATATACAATTGCTAAATGAACATTATGCCCCACGATGCCTAGATCTAGTCTTTGTCAATAGAATGAGAAAATTTTTTATAATTACCTCACAGTCACTACTAATCGTTCCTCCGCACAGATGCTTTCACGGAATGTGCTGCGATGATGATGTATCTCATCCTTCACATGTGAAAGCAGAACATCAAAGGTCTCAATGGACATCCGTAGATAGCGTTGGAATTTTGAAGGGTGATCCCGAAGCTGAAGATACAGGGTGTGAAAGGCACCATATGTACTCCGCAAGAAATTAACTTCGTGGATCCAATATCTCCTTTGCGAACTACGCTTTCTCTGCCGAAGTCGCAACCGCATCAAGCGAAATCGAACCAGCTCAGACACAAACATCTTGCTAGCAGAAGTTCACTCAATGCTTTCAAAATGGAGAATGAGTCTGCACCCACACCCCGACGAGGACAAAAGGAGAAAAAAAAAAAAACTTTATTGACAGTGACAAACGCAGACAAACGGATACATCGCGAATGGACATCAAAATGAGAAAAACGCTGTCAAAAGCGTTAACGCAAGCGTTAACGTGAAGCCGATTTTTCGACAAATTTGATCCTTTTCTGTACATGCGTTTAACGGATCCGTTTAACGCCATGTACTTGACGCAATGTGAACCTAGCCTTAGGCCTGCAGGGCGAAGGTTAGGTCGAGTAAAAAGAAAGCCCCTTACAGTAACTAGCAGGGTATAGAGTGGGACATCCTGAGCAGCCCACCAACCAACAGCCCCCTGACTACCATCCACTGTGCGTGACTGAACGTCTGCCCAAGATGGGTCTGCTAGCACACTTAAAATGGACCAATCAGTATCTGAGGGTTAGCAAGAGGGCTCCGACAGTGCCCAGCAGGAGGCCATAAAGGATGCTAAGACCCGGGAGTGGGTCGTCGAGTTTGATATTGACAAGGGATAGGTATTCATAGAGAAAGACTGCACCACGAACAAGGTCTTTGATAGCCGCCATGTAGTGAAACAGAACGATCTGCCCCCTTTAGTTCCCCAAATCCGATCTGTTCCCCAAAAGCACAAGGCACAGCTCAGTACTGCACACTTAATGCTTCTGGATGCCTGCCAGGAAAAGAATGACCCCACCCAGTTGTTTACTAGAATTGAAGACTGGTGAATTACACAGTTTTGGCCAAGCCACCCCTCCCTGAGGCTGCAAGACAGCTGCCTCTTGCTACAGCAATTTACCACCTACCCGCAGCTGCAACTCATCACCAATCTGCTGCAGATATCCTCCACTTACCAGAACCTGAAACGTAGCACCCACATGCTGGAGAAAGCTACCAGGCACCAACACCCTTAACACCCTTCACCTCACCAACAATATTATGGGCATAGCTTTGACCCTCTACCCCTATCCATCTGACCATCCCCATGCTGATATACAAATGGATTAGTAAAGTTATCTGCAAACGCCAGTTCCAAAAGGCTCAATCCAGCATCAAATGACACCTTCATACATGGGCACACAGCCATCATCTCAGGAAGGGGACAGATCCCATACCCCCAAATCTGATCAGGAGGAATATTCTAATTTGGAAAAACCAGTTTTCACAACCCATTTTTATTAATTTTGTTTAATATTTGACATTTTTATCTCAGTTTACACATTAAAAAATGTGTCGTTAAACCAAGGTGCAAGTGGTCTTCTTTACAATGTCTTCTATAACATTTTTCAGAACAAGATTCAACCATAAGTTATGTCTTGTATGCAGGTAGGTTTGGGAGCATGTGAAGTGGTAAGTCCTCTGTCCTAGCAGAAATATGGTCAATGCAGGAGTGTGGCAGAAACAAAGGCAACTTTTGCTACCTCCAGCTTTTCCCAGTAACAATATATCATATATGTAAGGCCAACATTGGCAATTACACTGCCTTGTGAAAGTATTCGGCCCCCTGGAACTTTTCAACCTTTTCCCACATATCATGCTTCAAACATAAAGATACCAAATGTAATTTTTTTGGTGAAGAATCAACAAGTGGAACACAATTGTGAAGTTGAAAGAAATGTATTGGTTTTTTTACATTTTTGTTGAAATTCAAAAGCTGAAAATTGGGGGGTGTAATATTATTCGGCCCCTTTAACTTAATACTTTGTTGCACCACCTTTTGCTGCGATTACAGCTGCAAGTCACTTGGGGTATGTCTCTATCAGTTTTGAACATCGAGAGACTGAATTTCTTGCCCATTCTTCCTTGGCAAACAGCTCGAGGTCAGTGAGGTTTGATTGAGATCTTTTGTGAACAGCAGTTTTCAGCTCTTTCCACAGATTCTCGATTGGATTGAGGTCTGGACTTTGACTTGGCCATTCTAACACCTGGATACGTTTATTTGTGAATCATTCTATTGTAGATTTTGCTTTATGTTTGGGATCATTGTATTGTTGGAAGACAAATCTCCGTCCCAGTCTCAGGTCTTTTGCAGAGTCCAACAGGTTTTCTTCAAGAATGGTCCTGTATTTGGCTCCATCCATCTTCCCATCAATTTTAATCATCTTCCCTGTCCCTGCTGAAGACAAGCAGGCCCAAACCTTGATCCTGCCACCACCATGTTTGACAATAAGGATGGTGTGTTCAGGGTGATGAGCTGTGTTGCCTTTACGCCAATCACATCGTTTGACATTGTTGCCAAAAATTTCTATTTTGGTTTCATCTGACCAGAGCACCTTCTTCCACATGTTTGGTGCATCTCCCAGGTGGCTTGTTGCAAACTTTAAACAACACTTTTTATGGATATCTTTGAGAAATGGCTTTCTTTTTGCCACTCTTCCATAAAGGCCAGATTTGTGCAGTGTATGACTGATTGTTGTCCTATGGACAGACTGTGCCACCTCAGCTGTAGATCTCTGCAGTTCATCCAGAGTGATCATGGGCCTCTTGGCTGCATCTCTGATCAGTCTTCTCCTTTTTTGAGATGAAAGTTTAGCAGGACGGCCGGGTCTTGGTAGATTTGCAGTAGTATGATACTTTATCCATTTCAATATGATCACTTGCACAGTGCTCCTTGGGATGTTTAAAGTTTTGGAAATCATTTTGTATCCAAATCCGGCTTTAAACTTCTCCACAACAGTATCACGGACCTGCCTGTTGTGTTCCTTGGTCTTCATGATGCTCTCTGTGCTTCAAACAGAACCCTGAGACTATCACAGAGCAGGTGCATTTATACAGAGACTTGATTACACACAGGAGGATTATATTTATCATCATTAGGCATTTAGGACAACATTGGATAATTCTGAGATCCACAATGAACTTCTGGAGTGAGTTTGCTGCACTGAAAATAAAGGGGCCTAATAATATTGCACGCCACACTTTTCAGTTTTTGAATTTCCCAAAAAAATTAAAATAACCAATACATTTCGTTCAACTTCAAAATTGTGTTCCACTTGTTGTTGATTCTTCACCAAAAATTTACATTTGGTATCTTTATGTTTGAAGCATGATATGTGGAAAAAGGTTGAAAAGTTCCAGGGAGCCGAATACTTTTGCAAGGCACTGTATTTCAACACATCTTTTGAATCTCATGAGTGAACATTGAGGAACATGTTTGGCCCATTGGTAACTGGTTGCCCACCATATTGTAAGCACTTGTGACAAATGGAGTTCCTACAATATGGGGATTTTGAAACTCTATTGTTTTTAACCTATGTTGTGTCTGCTTTCATTCATATAGCTCAATGATCTTTCCTAATTAACAAACTTAAGACTATTGTGTCCAAAAGGATGGAAGTTTGTTCCGGAGATGGTCCTTCTAGTTGTTTACATATACAGTACACCTGACAAAGGTTTGAACAATTAACTAACAAACACAATACTATATGAAATCACATTAAACATTTGGTCCTAGCAGCAAACAATTTGATCTAAAAATGTGACACACTTCAGGGTTACTAGCAAATATTCCTCAGGGGATATGGTTTATCGCATGCCGACGTCTTGGCAATAAGATGAGGTTGCCGCTCACCAAGGAGTAGGTCAAAACTATGCACTGACATGTGGTAAGAAGCCACAAAATTCTTAGGAAATTTGCAAAGTGTTCCATACAATGTGTGGAGCCCATATGCTCCACATTGCAAATCTATAGGGTGAATCCATAGTCTGCTACGTCTTTGTTGAATGTGAGTAAGCATCTGCCACTAAACACTGAAGTTAAACAAATGGAGCCAGCACAAGAAAGTCAAAATCTCCATCGAATGCGACATATTGAAAAAGCAAAAATAAGCCAAAAGCAACAATCACACAAGCAAAATCATGAAGGGCAAATATCAATAGGATTTACTGCTTTTTGAAGGTAAATTTCAAACTATTTGCACAATTTTAACATCTAATCCTTTAATTATAACAGCATCTCCTTTTTTCCAGTACGTTACACCTGGATGACAAAGAAGTACACCACACGGATGTGAAAAATGCACCGTGTGACGCAAACTTGTTTTACATGGACGTGTGAATGAGACTTTAGATATTGGCTAAACACTCATTTGGCCCACAGCTATCTCTCCCTGATATCCCCATACACACAATCGTACATGTTTTTTCCTATTGTGGAATAGGCATATCCAACAGTGGATAATCAGAATAAAAAAAGAATCGGGTGTTTTAACTCCAACTGGTCGATCCTTCTCTCAGCTATAAAGGTAAGTCGAGAAGCCCTCATACTTATCAGACTGTCAGCACTTTCCACCCAAATCTGCAAATCCATTCAAGTTTTTCTAATGTACATGGCAGCCTTTAGCTATAAACTTGTCTTTACTTCAGAACATTGGTTTAAAGAAACAAATAATATCCTGTCATTCAGGTGTTAAGTAGGTAAAAGCAATTAACTATGTAAGTACCGCTTAGTAGTACAACACAGTACTGAGCAGCAAAAATGTTAGGGAGGTGTGGAAGAAATGCTGCCAGATAAGAATGATTTAAAATATAGATGTGTTATTGTTATTGGTTGTTTTTTTAACAATTAACAAAATGTAAAGTGAATAAGCAAAAGTTAAATCTAAATCAATATGTCATGTGACCACGCTTTCCTTGAAAACAGCATCAAATATACTGTGAACACTTTCACATAATTTTCTATGATGATAGTCAGGTGTATAAGATACCAATTATAACTAACAGATGATAATGATCATAATTTTCATATGTAGGTTGAAACAGTCATTAACTGAAGCAGATACATATGTGTAGGAGACATAAAAGTTGGTGTGGAACATTCAGATTCTGCTACAAAGGTGAGGTTGTGGAAGATACTTTAATGTCATAGGTCTTTTACCATGGAAAGAGGGAGAATAGCAACGACACACAAAGTAGCTATACTTTTTTGGCAGTGTTCATCTTATGCAAAGATTTCAAAACAGACTGAGTTTTCAAGATGTGCTGATCAAGCTCTTGTGAAGAAAAACCAAAACATGGGCAATGATGAGGAGCATAGACACAGTGGTCGGCCAAGGAAACTCAGTGTTTGTTATTTTTAAATAGAAAAGTAAAAGTTTTTTGTGTTATTTCTAATAAAGGACTTTATTCTGTCTGTGTCTTTTATTTACCATATAACTATAGGATTAGTAATGGATGGGTGCCTTATAGACACGTTTCCATTACTATGCCATGGGCTTGATGTCACCGGACAACACAAAGGTGACATCAACCCCACAAATATTAACCCCACTTGCCCCACTACAGGGCAAGTGGGAAAAGCTGGGCAAAGTGCCAGAATTGGCGCATCTAATAGATGTGCTTTTTCTGGGTGGCTGCGGGCTGCTATTTTTAGGCTGGGGGGGGCAATATCCATGGCCCCTTACAGGCCGGAGAACACCAGCCCCCTTGCTTTAGCAAGGCTGGTTGTCAAAAGTGGGGGGACCAATGTGATTTTTTAAATTATTAATTTAAATAATTAAAAAATACGACATAGGGACCCCTCTATCCTTGATAATTAGCCTTGCTGAAGCGGACAGCTGAGGATTGCAGCCCCAGCTGTGAGTTTTGCCTGGCTGGTTGTCAAAAATACAGGGGAACCAATGACCTTTTTTTTTTTTTAAATATTATTTATTTACAGTGCAGGAGCTGGCTAATAAATAAACCCATCAGCCGCTTCCGCTCCCGCTGTTATTAGCGGCAGCAGGCATCACATGATAGGAGCTGTAGTCACATCAGCGGACACCAGTGACCAGAGATAAACTTTATACCTCCAGTCACAGCTGAGCACTCACGCTGTCTTTTGACAGAGTGGGAACCGCGGATCTCTGACTGATGGGGATGATTTCACCGCCAATCAGAAGTGGTGTTTGCTGCACTGTCATGCACATGAAAGCGTGACAAACACCCGTTTTTTGGGCATCCAAACCCGAACAGTAACGTGGACTTCCCCATGAAGTCTGTGTTCGGTGTCCGTGCCCGAACAGTAGGAGCTCAGTACGGACACCGAACTTTACTGTTCAAGTTCGCCCATCTCTAGTCTTGGGTTTATGCTACACTTACATTTTCCTTCACTCCCTTTAATTAATCACTTCAAAGAAGCCATTTCATTAATATTTTTTTCATTAAATGTGTATATGTGCATGATGTGTATTGTATTAATATACTTATCTGCCTCCATTTTCTCCAGGATCTAACGCCCTCCAGCTCCTCTTCTGAGTGACATCACTGCACTTCAGACTATCTCTATGCATGGTTAAGGTTTGGATGTGCGGTCCATGCCTTTTTTTCTCTATGACAATGGGAGAATACAATTGAAACTAATTACTGTCAAAAATAAGGCACTTTCTCAGACAATCAGATTCACTTCCAATGTTCATAGAATGCGTGACATCTGAAAAATACACTTTCACATAACAGGCTTTTTAGGCCCTGTGTGCAAATCATATGAAGGAACTCAAATAAATAACTTTTACAAGTTTATTTCTAAATTGCAAAGTAAAGATATGAAAAATGCACTAAAGTAATTTTTCAGAAAATAGCAAAAAAAAGCAAGCTTCCGGGCCTAAATGGCCTGGGTTACATATTCTAGGGTTAAATGGGCCCAAAAATCAATCTTACCACAGTCCCTAATCAATCTCTTCTATGTTTACACCCTTTCAATACTCAGAACTTGATCCCCAGAAGCTCCCACTTCTACACGTAGATGCTGGCTCAAAAATTTTGTGTACTACATTATTTAAAAAAAAAGATAGCTGTGCAATTGACCTAAACAAGCACCTTTACCTTTTGCAACAGCACTACAATATATCCATGTAGAATGAAAGCTTTTACCAGCAAGACCTTCACTCACACTGTTCAAATTGCCAGTAAGTTTGTTCCTCTGCAAAGTGTGTCACCTCTGATTTTTATTTGTACATGTCATCTCTGATTTTTGTTTGTACATGTAGCCACTGATTGGTTATCTAAGTATATCTTGGCACTGTGTAAGTAAAGATTATTTTTTTGAGCAGCCTTGTGTTTGGCCTCACTAACTCAATTATAGTCCCAAGGGATTTCATCTTCCTTTCATATCCCAACAAGTTTCCTCTACTTGGGACCAAAACAGAATTCCACAGAGGTTACAGCATTCTACCAGATATAAGAGTACAGTTTGTCAGCTTTGTACCCTCCTTTGGAACGCCCGCCATGGCCATGGGGTACTCGGTACCAGGTCCGGTACTTAAAGGGATGTGTCACGGTGGCAGTGACCCGGTCCGTGGCCCTGGGCACCCATGTTAAGGGAAAAGTCTTTTAAATGGAGTTTGCAAAATAATAAAGGTTCGTGACGCCACCTGTGGTATTCGGTCAGGGGTGACCGACGCTGCTTAAAGGGGTCCACTGGGGTGATGTTGTGGCAGCAGGGATGATATGGCTTCCCACAAGTGAAGCTGGGTCTCCAGGGTTCCCGGTGTAATAGATGAAGATGGTGATAGGTGGTGTAGTAAAAAACGGAGGACACAGGGTTGCAGTCTCTTTACCTCTTTACTTGATTCAAGGCAGCCACAATCCAGGGTACTCGATCATGGATGCTGGTGTGGTCCAGCTGGCTTGGAAGTGAATTGGGAATCCCTCTAACAGGTGGGGTTTGAAGTCTTCCTTCTATCGCTGTGGTGTTGTAGTCCCTAGCTGGCTTAGGCATCACACAAGGTCCTCACTTTTTCTCTGTCCCCTTTAGGTAGGACACTACACGTATGACAGGTACCTTGAGCCTTTTTACAGGATCTCTATCACGACCCGGGCTCTATTTGCTACTGTGTCCTCGGATGTTAATGGTGGACAGGTAACTTGCAATCAGCTGTCCGCTGGTTTCTGCCGTGGGGCATGAAATTGCCCCCACAACCACGGTCTTCTGGCTACCGGTATCTTCGCTCAGCGTGGAGGAAACTCAGTCACAGCTTCTCTCCAGCTCTCCACTCTCCTGTTTCCATTTCCCCAATCAGTCGCTTTACAGACTGCTCTGCTTTCTCTTTCCTTCCCAGGAGCCGCAGAATCACTCATCTCCACGGCCCCAGCTTTCCTTCCCCTCTCCTCGCTCTCCTCTCACCAACTGTCTAACTCCAACTGTCTAGCAACTGACTCCTCCTCCCGACCAGAGAGAGCAGCTCCCCTGAAGTCGGGTGTAGAGTTCCCCCTTCTGGCCTGGAGTCAGAACAGTGTTGTATGTGCTGAATACCTGTCAAAGGGATCCTTCCTCTTCCAAGCGTGACATCACTCTCCTCGTGATGAAAGCAATGCCACTGTAACAACCAGTTACCTGGGGTGTTACACTTTCACACGTCTGTTTTAAGTGTCTGAATGCTATATGTTTTTTAGGGCCCACAAGCAATTTTCATATCCAGCAGAAGGAAAGCCACGATTGGGGACTGATGTTAACAATCTAGGAAAAGGGATAATATCCCAAAAGGTTCCCAAGCTCTTAATAACAGCTCACAGCTGTTTGGTTAACCTTTACTGATGAATTTACAGGGACCCCAGAAAAAAATTGACTTAGGGTCTCCCTATAAATTCAAACCAGCAAAGGCTAAACAGACAGCTGCAGGTTCCTATTAATAGCCTGGGAAAGGGCTGTAGATATTGTCCCCCCCAGCCTACCAATATCAGCCCTCCGCTGCCCCAGTGGTGCATAATTAGAGTGCGCCAATTCTGGCACTTAGTTTCGCTGCTCCCACTTGCCCTATGGCAGTGGCAAGTGGGGTAATAGGGTTGGGGTTGATGTCTTTGCCTTTGTATTTTCGGCTGATATCAAGCTCTAGGTTTACTAATGGAGAGGCGTCTATAAGATGGCCTACTCCATGAAAATGGAGGTTCCCATTGAGATGCAACCCTCAGCTACGACTGCCCTGCATGTTACAGCAGTACTAGCATCGGCACCATTTTAGAACTCACTGACTCCTACTGCCTCAGCCTGTCAGACATTGTCAGACCGTTCACCATATAGCATGGAAATATATGCCTTTTAGGGGTACAAATTAAATATTTTCTGACTCCTACAGGAGAAGTACACCAGATTTCCCAGCAGTATCACTTATTTGGTGCTACTGCTTACATTTTGCACCAGGCCAGATAATAACTTTTAAGAGGAGATCTTTTGGATTTTTAGAGATCTAGATATGAATTAAAATGGAATTTATGATTACTGTACTGATGCTTTATATTTGATATATATAATTATAGCTTTCATTCTATTCATGAGGACTAATAATGCGGCATTCTGCAAACACTTGCATGGTTTGCATACTTTTTTGCTTACTACACAATTCATTAGCAAAAAGTCTTATAACCTATACATGCTGCAGTCACTTAAATCGCATCACGGTAACTAAGTAAATAGAACTCCATTAACTGAATTACATTGTCTTTAAAAATACACCCACAATCTATGCCGAGAATTGTGTTTATTTTCCTATATATTCCATTTCCAAAAAAAGAACCATCAAATAGAAACAGTCTATGACTCATGATGCGTACCTCCTGTTATTTTATATAATCTTTGCTCACCTTGCAAACAGTAAAGCAAAGTAAAAAGTTTGGGAAATAAATGCTTACAGCAAGAAAGAAGGATCCATATAAAGCCTGAAGAAAATGGTAGAAGATTGAAACATTTCCATCCTAAGAATACATTTTGGAAATACAATGTGAAGTATAAATATAAGTAATAATAATGGTCGCTTTCTGCATAAAGGGGTGAGAGTAGGCGATATAAGGCCGGTCCGAATAATTGTTCCTCAGAATGTGTGAAACTCTCTCAGACACACGGCCAAGGGGTTACATATTCCCCAAAGAGTCCGCCTGGAAAGTCAGGCTCGGATTGCAGCAGTAGCTTGTTTTCTCCACCCATTCCAGCTCTCCGTCTATTTAACACAGCACAGTTTATGTTTCCTGGCTTTTAGTTCAGAGCAGTGGGAGTTCGCAACCTGCACTGACTGCTCTCAGAATGAATCGCATTGTGCTGCTGGCCTTGGCTCTCACACTGCTGGCCACATTAGTCATTTCAGCAAGGTATCCATATCAGAAGGTCCTCCAGCACAGCAGGATCAGGGGCAGACAGCATGGGTAAGATGTGTTCAGTAGGCTAGTTATCCTGGTAATTGGGACGACAATGTGCGATGAATGCTATACTTTTTCATGCCATAATCTGGATTGATAATGACTTTTCTTTATCTTGTAAGTCGTTTTCCAGCCTTTCCTTGCACTCTTATAGAATAATTTACCACTTAACTATAGATCATGAGATGATGTGAAATTGTATTTTCCTGCCAGTGTCCCAGTGTTATAGTGTTATTCAGCTTCTGTCCTTTGTTCCTTCCGTAGGCCCAATGTGTGTGCAGTCCAGAAGCTGATGGGCTCCAGCAAGCAGTACTACACTAACTGCAAGCAGTGGTACCAGAGGAAGATCTGTGGCAAGTCAACGTAAGTTATCTCCTGCCCTGTGTAACGCCTGCCATCGCTCGGGAGCCCATAAGCCAGAGCTCCTCTGGAGACACTACACATTGGGGGTTATGGCTACTGTTTGCTGAGGGCTTGGTGCTAGGGAATTTTTACAGTAGCTGTGGAAGTACAACCACAAATACGAGGTTGAGAGTCCAACATTTAACACTGTCCTTGTGAAAAAAAGCTGAGTGGGGACATGAATTTTGTAATTTCCAAAGCTGGACATCTCTATGGAGCAGGTTATTGCCACCTTATAGACATTGAATGCGTTATTTGCACTGCATGTACAATATGGGCAATATTCCTAAGTTGCACCACCAGGAAAACCTTTTTAAGATGCTTATATTTTACTAGGGAATGGCTTCTTGCAGCTTCACGGGTTTCCCAATTCATGACTGAGATGGGAATATTTGTCTCTGTACTGTGGCCACAACTACAGAAAGAGCAGAGAGGTCGAGCAAAGCTCTCGCCGTAACTGCCATTCACTTCTAAGGGAATTACAAAACGCAGTTGTGCTCAGGGTCATCTGTCTACTCCTCCGAAACCGAATATAGCTACAATGATGGATATTTATGAATATTGGAACATGCAATAGTACCATAAATTATGCCAGTTATATTAGAATGGCTTACACAGAGAGATATATTTAATGCTGCTCGTTGGACATGTTGAACAGTTTCGCCTCACACAACCGAGAGAGGATGGAAACACAAAAAAAGTTGACACAAATGCACATGGAATGGTCAATTTTTGGGAAGAAATTCTGCCAGAATTCTGGCGTATTTTACTTAGGCCCCTTTCACACGTCAGTTTTTTGCCGTCAGGCACAATCCGGCAAATTTTGAAAAAAACGGATCAGGCAAAAGTTGCCATCGGATCCGTTGTTTTCTCATAGACTTTTATTAATGACAGATTGCGACGGACGGCCTCACGTTTCATCCGTTTTTCGCCGGATCCATCAAAAATTGGGTTTCTGGCGGCCGGAGAAAACGGACATAGTAAAGTTTTTTGTGTCTGTCGAAAAATCGGACAGCGACAGATCCGGCGCCATCCAGCGTTTGCTAAAATGGAAGCCTATGGCGCCAGATCCATCAAATGACGGTATCTGGCGACGTATTTCGTTTTTTAAAACTGAGCATGCTCCAATTTTTTATTTTTTTTAAATTTTTTTTAGGATATGTGCATTAGCGTTTTCCATTCTGGCATATCTCTCTCTTCTCCCCTTAGGATCCAATTAGCTGGATCAGTTAGTCGGATACGGCAAAAAAACTGATCCGTTGCATCAGTTTTTCACAGCTTGCGACGGATCCATTTTTTTCAAAATTCGCCGGATTGAGCCTGGCGGCAAAAAAATGATGTGTGAAAGTAGCCTTACCCTCTTCCCCATGTTTCCAAATATATATGTAGTTACATAGGTTGGAAAGACATAGGTCCATCAAGCTTGACCTTTCTCCACCAGCGATACATCTCTATGGCTAGATCATGTATAACCCAGAATGCCATTTGTTATGAGAAAACCTTCCAGGCCTTTTTTTAAATCCTGTTATAGTGTCTGTCATTATTACCTCTTGTGGTAGGGGATTCCACAGTCTGACTGCTCTAACTGTAAAGATCCCTTTCCTATTTAGTTGCTAGAACTGCTTTTACTCCATATATGATGCCCCCAGGTTCTTTGTAAGGGTTTTATATATATATATACAGGTCCTTCTCAAAAAATTAGCATATAGTGTTAAATTTCATTATTTAACATAATGTAATGATTACAATTAAACTTTCATATATTATAGATTCATTATCCACCAACTGAAATTTGTCAGGTCTTTTATTGTTTTAATACTGATGATTTTGGCATACAACTCCTGATAACCCAAAAAACCTGTCTCAATAAATTAGCATATCAAGAAAAGGTTCTCTAAACGACCTATTACCCTAATCTTATGAATCAACTAATTAACTCTAAACACATGCAAAAGATACCTGAGGCTTTTAAAAACTCCCTGCCTGGTTCATTACTCAAAACCCCCATCATGGGTAAGACTAGCGACCTGACAGATGTCAAGAAGGCCATCATTGACACCCTCAAGCAAGAGGGTAAGACCCAGAAAGAAATTTCTCAACAAATAGGCTGTTCCCAGAGTGCTGTATCAAGGCACCTCAATGGTAAGTCTGTTGGAAGGAAACAATGTGGCAGAAAACGCTGTACAACGAGAAGAGGTGACCGGACCCTGAGGAAGATTGTGGAGAAGGACCGATTCCAGACCTTGGGGAACCTGAGGAAGCAGTGGACTGAGTCTGGTGTGGAAACATCCAGAGCCACCGTGCACAGGCGTGTGCAGGAAATGGGCTACAGGTGCCGCATTCCCCAGGTAAAGCCACTTTTGAACCATAAACAGCGGCAGAAGCGCCTGACCTGGGCTACAGAGAAGCAGCACTGGACTGTTGCTAAGTGGTCCCAAGTACTTTTTTCTGCTGAAAGCAAATTTTGCATGTCATTCGGAAATCAAGGTGCCAGAGTCTGGAGGAAGACTGGGGAGGAGGAAATGCCAAAATGCCTGAAGTCCAGTGTCAAGTACCCACAGTCAGTGATGGTGTGGGGTGCCATGTCAGCTGCTGGTGTTGGTCCACTGTGTTTCATCAAGGGCAGGGTCAATGCAGCTAGCTATCAGGAGATTTTGGAGCACTTCATGCTTCCATCGGCTGGAATGCTTTATGGAGATGAAGATTTCATTTTTCAGCACGACCTGGCACCTGCTCACAGTGCCAAAACCACTGGTAAATGGTTTACTGACCATGGTATTACTGTGCTCAATTGGCCTGCCAACTCTCCTGACCTGAACCCCATAGAGAATCTGTGGGATATTGTGAAGAGAAAGTTGAGAGACGCAAGACCCAACACTCTGGATGAGCTTAAGGCCGCTATTGAAGCATCCTGGGCCTCCATAACATCTCAGCAGTGTCACAGGCTGATTGCCTCCATGCCACGCCGCATTGAAGCAGTCATTTCTGCCAAAGGATTCCCGACCAAGTATTGAGTGCATAACTGAACATTATTATTTGATGTTTTTTTTGTTTGTTATTAAAAAACACTTTTATTTGATTGGCCGGGTGAAATATGCTAATTTATTGAGACAGGTTTTTTTGGTTATCAGGAGTTGTATGCCAAAATCATCAGTATTAAAACAATAAAAGACCTGACAAATTTCAGTTGGTGGATAATGAATCTATAATATATGAAAGTTTCATTGTAATCATTACATTATGGTAAATAATGAAATTTAACACTATATGCTAATTTTTTGAGAAGGACCTGTATGTAAACATGGGAGTAAGAAAAATACATGCAAGTAAAAGAAATGTGTGCAACCTAATTATGACTCTATTCTACCAGGAAAAAAGTCATTCTTATTCACTGGTGCAATTTCAAATATCGATCATAGCCTAGAGAGGTGCAGTGATAGGCCGGGGTCACACTAAACGTATGGAAAATCGGTCCGAGTCTCCTTGCCGAGAGTCGCACAAGTGTTTTCCATATGGTCATCTGTGGGTAATGCGCCTGCAATTCGATGATGTAATGTTCTCGCACCTATGCATCCATATGACATGCGAATGGCTTTATATTTCTCACTGATTTTCCTCATTGAATTTAATGCCTCAATGGGCTGAAATGAGGAAAATGTGTGTGTATTTGTCGCAAGTCACTCGCATGGTCCATGTGGTGTCTGAGTTTTTCTCGCACCCATAGGCTTGTATTGATGAGTCTTGGACGATATACAAGTACAATCGCAGCATTCTGCCATTTTACACTCACGTCAAATACGCCTGAGAAAAAATACGGTGATTTGAGCTGCCCCATAGATTAACACTAGTCCGTATTCCACGGTAGTGTGACTCCGGCCTTAGGAAGACTGTAGCCATGTTTTTCTAGTCTCTTGCGTCTTGATGTCATTAGGGAGTTTGGGCTCACATTGCTTATAGGGGTTCAAAGCACGTTAATATTATGCAATGTTAGTAGTAAGCCATAAGTGACATGCGGTTTGTCCATGGTTTTGCTTTTCCTTGAGAACTGACAGATCTGTTACTGTAGATAGACAGACAGACACTGTTTTGGTAAGGAGTGATCACACTAACTGCTATTACTCTAAATTGTGAGAGGAAACTTGAGAAAGTCCATGAAATTTCAAAGGCAGAATACAACAACTCCATCTATTTACCACCCAGAGCTGAAAATGGTCCTAAGTGACTCGGGGTCAGATGGTGTTACTGATGTCTTACCTTGCTGCTTCCAGACACAGAAGGCCATATTCATGGACCGACGTTTGATTGCGAAATCTTACTCCTTAGCAAGTTTGTGCTATAGAACTGGCATTTCTCATCTGTGGCAACGTTCAACATTTAGCTTCCACGTGAAACTCTTTCACTTTGCTCTTTCAATAGCAAATACTGAATATATTGTTAGAATTGTTTTATGAAAGGGACAAGTAATAATATGTTTGCGCAGCCAAGCAGAGACCTTAAAGGGGTTTTCTTGTTTCAGAAAAGCCCCTGTCCCCCGGCTACAGTTTTTTAAGAAACAAACTGTGCTTTATTTACCCTCCCCAGGACCAGCGTTATATCTCCACCACTGCTCCCTCTGTCTATTATTGTTTGTTTAAACCTTGACATTATGTTGACACCGATCACATGATCACCTGGATCAGTGGTGATGACTTCGTTTTGGACCTGGGGAGGGTGAGTAAAGGACAGTTTGTTTTAAAACAAACTGCAGCCTAAAGAGTCTGTCTGTAAGATCAACCCTCCTAAGTCGCCTACATGATCCTGCAGGTTATAGGAAGCTGAATAACATGATACCTTGATATCTGCGATCTGATGTTTTATTCCAGAGAAATTCATGTTTTTCTTATATGTAAATGACCTCTTCCTGGCTATGTAGGGGACGCTGCCCGGAATATAACTCTGCCTCCAGGGCTTATTTTATATGAAAGCGGCGTTACCAGTGTGAGACATGTACTAACACAGAACAGGAGAAATGAAATTTGCCTTCTTGCAAACACATTTTTTTCTTCTCTCTCAGCTCTACTATATTGTGACAATATTGTAGCCCTGTCCGCCTATGAGCTGGAAGCTGTGAAGAACCTGCAGATTTGTCAGGTATAATCACACACAGCTCTGCAGTGAGATCAGGAGAGCAGAGAGCAGCCATTACACATCACACTGGTAATGTCCCCTAATGTAAAATAAGCTCTGGAGGCAGATTCTCATGCACAGTGCCAGCTTATAGCCCCAAACAGCTCATTTACATATAATATAAAACTGAATCTCTCTGGAATAAGACATTATATTGCAGAAGTCAAGGTATAATTTTATTCAGCTTCCTATAATCTACATGCCCATATAGACTGTTTAGGAGGGATGACGCTACTGACAGATTCTCTTTAATATGGTCTCATGAATGTGACAGGAACTTCCCTTGTGAATCTCCGGATGGTATTGTAGTATTGACTGTTTCACTATGTTCTGTATGGATACCATATGAGATTTAATTAATTCTGTTCTTCAACACCTGTCATTCTTGTAATCGGTACCTATAAAACCACAAGAAAATTGGTGTCCAAAAACCCGATTTTGTTTAAATTATATCTCTGATATTCCTGATATTCCTCATCCAGGTAGCCAGCTGATCATTATTGATATCTGGTAGATAAGAAAACCAACTGGAACTCACACTGAGCGCATTACCGGGTCTCTTGTGTAAGGCCCCTTTCACAAATCTGTTTTTTATGTCCATATGTGGTCCACTTTTTAGGGACCACAAAGACATACACATGCACACCCTTTGTATACAGTGGTGGTGTGCCCATGTCAGGTTTTTCAGACGGACCAGGTGTCCATGTGAAAAACCCACACACATGTCCTTTTTATCCGTCAAATGCGTGCTGCACACAATCACACTGATGATACACGACTTCCATGTGACATCCATGTCACATGTTCCAGAATTAAATCCTCCGGCGGCATGCATCAGTGGCTGGGGAAAAGCATTACAGTTAGCGCTTTTCCCAGTCGCTGGTTGCTGACTACAACTATCATCATACTCCCCTGGTCTCCGTGCGATCAGCAAGACCAAGCAAGACTGATGAAAGTTGTAGTCAGCATCCGCCGTCGGTCAACAGTGGGCATGAAATAAATTAATTTAAAAAAATGTCATGTGGTGTTATGACCTGGTGGTTACGGAGCGGTACTGAGATGACCTGGTGGGTAAAACCAATCATGGGCAAGCTCAGAGGAGGTGGCAGCTCCACAGACAGAAATCACTGATATGACCTAGTGATTACGAAGCAGCACTGAAATGACCTGGTGGGTAAAACAAATAATGTACAAGCTCTGAGGAGGTGGTAGCTTTACTGACCGCAATCCCTACTCCTAGCACCAACACTAGAAATAGCCGTGGAGCGTTCCTATCTCTGCCTAGACGCCTCTTCACAGCCTAAGAACTAGCTACCCCTGAAGATGGAAACGGAAAACTATCTCGCCTCAGAGAAACCCCCAAAGGAAGATAGCCCCCCACAAATATTGACGGTGAGTGGAGAGGGAAATGACAAACTCAGAAATGAAACTAGATTTTAGCAAAGGAGGCCAATACTATCTAAATAGACAGAGATAGAAAGGGCTACTGTGCGGTCAGTATAAAAACTAAATGTCCACGCAGAGTTTACAAAAATAACCTCCACACCGACTCACGGTGTGGAAGGGCAAATCTGCGACCCCAGAGCTTCCAACTAGCCGGAATATTTCATAATGACAAGCTGGACAAAAGAGACATAACTTAAACTGAACAGAAGGTCATAAGCAGGGAAACACCCAAAAACTAGCAGAACTTATCTTAAGCTGAAATGGACTGGCCAACAGAGAACTTCCAGGAAAGAACTGAATCAACAGGAAAAACATTGACAGCTGGCATCAACTACAGCCAAAAGCCCAGTTAAATAACAAGGCCAGGGAACCGATTAGTGGAAGCAGCTGCTAAGTTCCACTCGAAACCACCAGAGGGAGCCCAAGAGCAGAACTCCAAAAAATACCATTCGTAACCACAGGATGGAGCCCAAGAAAGGAATTCACAACAGTACCCCCCCTTGAGGAGGGGTCACCGAACCCTCACCAGAGCCCCCAGGCCGATCGGGATGAGCCAAATGAAAAGCACGTACCAAATCGGCAGCACGGACATCGGAGGCAAAAACCCAAGAGTTATCCTCCTGGCCATAACCCTTCCACTTGACCAGATACTGAAGTTTCCGCCTTGAAAGATGAGAATCCAAAATCTTCTCCACCACATATTCCAGCTCCCCCTCAACCAACACCGGAGCAGGAGGGTCAACGGAGGGAACCATGGGCACCACATATCTCCGCAACAAAGATCTATGGAACACATTATGAATGGAAAAGGAAGCTGGAAGGGCCAAACGAAAAGACACCGGATTGATAATTTCCGAAATCCTATAAGGACCAATAAAACGAGGTTTGAACTTAGGGGAAGAGACCTTCATAGGAACATGACGAGAAGACAACCAGACCAAATCCCCAACCCGAAGCCGGGGACCAACGCACCGACGGCGGTTAGCAAAACGTTGAGCCTTTTCCTGAGACAATGTTAAATTGTCCACCACATGAGTCCAAATCCGCTGCAACCTGTCCACCACAGAATCTACCCCAGGACAGTCCGAATGGCTCAACCTGTCCTGAAGAAAAGCGAGGATGAAAACCGAAGTTACAAAAAAAAGGCGAAACCAAAGTAGCCGAACTAGCCCGATTATTAAGGGCAAACTCGGCCAACGGCAAGAAGGTAACCCAATCATCCTGATCAGCAGACACAAAGCATCTCAAATAGGTTTCCAAGGTCTGATTGGTTCGCTCCGTCTGTCCATTAGTCTGAGTGTGAAACGCCGAAGAAAAAGACAAATTAATGCCCATTCTAACACAAAAGGACCGCCAAAACCTAGAAACAAACTGGGTACCTCTGTCGGACACAATATTCTCCGGAATACCATGCAAACGAACCACATGCTGGAAAAACAAAGGAACCAAATCAGAGGAGGAAGGCAACTTAGGCAAAGGTACCAAATGGACCATTTTAGAAAACCGGTCACAAACCACCCAGATGACAGACATCTTCTGAGAAACAGGAAGATCAGAAATAAAATCCATGGAAATATGCGTCCAGGGCCTCTCAGGGATAGGCAAAGGCAAAAGCAACCCACTAGCACGAGAACAGCAGGGCTTAGCCCGGGCACAGATCCCACAGGACTGCACGAAGGAACGCACATCCCGTGACAAAGAAGGCCACCAAAAGGACCTGGCAACCAAATCTCTGGTACCAAAGATTCCAGGATGACCAGCCAACACCGAACAATGAATCTCAGAAATCACCTTACTAGTCCATCTATCAGGAACAAACAATTTCCCCACAGGACAGCGGTCGGGTCTATCAGCCTGAAACTCCTGAAGCACCCGCCGCAAATCAGGGAAGATAGCAGAAAGAATCACCCCCTCCTTGAGAATACCAGCCGGCTCACGGACTCCAGGAGAATCAGGCAAAAAACTCCTAGACAGGGCATCAGCCTTCACATTCTTAGATCCCGGAAGATACGAGACCACAAAATCAAAACGGGAAAAAAATAAAGACCAACGAGCCTATCTAGGATTCAACCGCTTGGCCGACTCAAGGTAAATCAAATTCTTATGATCGGTCAAGACCACAACACGATGCTTGGCTCCCTCAAGCCAATGTCGCCACTCCTCGAATGCCCACTTCATAGCCAACAACTGCCGATTGCCGACATCATAATTACGCTCAGCAGGCAAAAACTTTCTAGAGAAGAAAGCACACGGCTTCAACACAGAGCCATCAGAACATCTCTGAGACAAAATAGCTCCTGCCCCAATCTCAGAAGCGTCAACCTCAACCTGAAAAGGGAGAGAAACATCTGGCTGACGCAACACAGGGGCAGAAGTAAAACGACGCTTAAGCTCCTGAAAGGCCTCCACAGCCGCAGAGGACCAATTCACCACATCTGCACCTTTCTTGGTCAAATCGGTCAGAGGTTTAACCACAGTAGAAAAATTAGCAATGAAGCGGCGATAAAAATTAGCAAAGCCCAAAAATTTCTGAAGGCTCTTCACAGATGTGGGTTGAGTCCAATCATAAATAGCCTGGACCTTAACAGGGTCCATTTCAATAGCCGAGGGAGAAAAAATTAACCCCAGAAAAGAAACCTTCTGAACTCCAAAAAGGCATTTAGACCCCTTCACAAACAGAGTATTAGCACGAAGAATCTGAAATACCATCCTGACCTGCTTCACATGAGACTCCCAATCATCGGAAAAAAACAAAATAACATCCAAATATACAATCATAAATTTATCCAGATACTCCCGGAAAATATCATGCATAAAGGACTGAAACACAGATGGAGCATTAGAGAGCCCGAAAGGCATCACAAGATATTAAAAATGGCCTTCGGGCGTATTAAATGCTGTTTTCCATTCATCACCCTGTTTGATGCGGACCAGATTATACGCCCCTCGAAGGTCAATCTTGGTAAACCAGCTAGCCCCTTTAATCCGAGCAAACAAATCAGAGAGCAAAGGCAAAGGGTACTGGAATTTGACCGTGATCTTATTGAGAAGGCGATAATCTATACAGGGCCTCAAGGAGCCATGCTTCTTGGCAACAAAAAAGAACCCCGCTCCCAACGGTGACGAAGACGGGCGAATATGCCCCTTCTCCAAGGACTCCTTTACATAAGTCCGCATAGCGGCATGCTCTGGCACTGACAAATTGAAAAGTCGACCCTTAGGGAACTTACAGCCAGGAATCAAATTAATAGCGCAATCACAGTCCCTATGAGGAGGCAGAGGACTGGATTTAGGCTCCTCAAATATATCCTGGAAATCCGACAAAAACTCAGGAACTTCAGAAGAAGGGGACGAGGAAATTGACATCAGAGGAATGTCACTATGTATCCCCTGACAACCCCAACTAGTCACAGACATAGATTTCCAATCCAGCACTGGATTATGTACCTGTAACCATGGAAACCCCAGCACAACCACATCATGCAAATTATGCAACACCAAAAAGCGAATATTTTCCTGATGTGCTGGAGCCATGTTCATGGCTAACTGTGTCCAGTACTGAGGTTTATTCTTGGCCAATGGCGTAGCATCAATCCCCCTCAAGGGAATCGGACTCTGCAAAGGCTCCAAGGAAAAACCACAGCGCTTGGCAAATTCTAAGTCCATTAAGTTCAGGGCAGCGCCAGAATCCACAAATGCCATTACAGAAAAGGACGACAATGAGCAAATCAGGGTAATAGACAAGAGAAATTTAGGCTGTACAGTACTGATGGTAACCGACCTAGCAACCCTCTTAGTTCGCTTCGGGCAGTCAGAGATAGCATGAGTAGCGTCACCACAGTAAAAACACAGCCCATTCTGACGTCTGAACTCCTGCCGCTCTGCTCTCGTCAAAATTCTATCACATTGCATAGGCTCAGAACTCTGCCCAGAGGACACCGCCATATGGTGCACTACCTTACGTTCACGTAGGCGCCGATCAATCTGAATGGCCAGAGACATTGATTCGTTCAAACCAGCAGGCGTGGGAAACCCCACCATAACATCTTTAAGGGCTTCAGAAAGACCCTTTCTGAAAATAGCCGCCAGGGCATCCTCATTCCATTTTGTAAGCACAGACCACTTTCTAAATTTCTGACAATATATCTCTGCCACTTCCTGACCCTGACACAGAGCCAGCAAAATTTTTTCTGCCTGATCCACAGAATTGGGTTCGTCATAAAGCAATCCAAGTGCTTGAAAAAATGAATCTACATTGAGCAATGCAGGATTCCCTGGCTCAAGGAAGAATGCCCAATCCTGCGGGTCGCCACACAGCAGAGAAATAACAATCTTCACCTTCTGAATGGGGTCACCAGAGGAACGGGGTCTCAGAGCAAAAAACAATCTGCAATTATTTTTAAAGTTCAAGAACTTAGATCTATCCCCAGAAAACAAATCAGGGATAGGGATTCTAGGCTCAGAAACAGGAGTTTGAACAACATAGTCTTGGATACTCTGTACCCTTGCAGCGAGATGATCAACACGCGCAGACAGACCCTGAACCTCCATATCAGCACCAAGCTCCTGCACCATCCAAAAATCAAGGGGAAAAAAAAGACGAAACAAGCAACAAGAAAAAAAAAACAATGACTCAGAACATTCTCTTCCCTCTTTTGAGATGCATTTAACACATTGTGGGCCAGCTGTACTGTTATGACCTGGTGGTTACGGAGCGGTACTGAGATGACCTGGTGGGTAAAACCAATCATGGGCAAGCTCAGAGGAGGTGGCAGCTCCACAGACAGAAATCACTGATATGACCTAGTGATTACGAAGCAGCACTGAAATGAACTGGTGGGTAAAACAAATAATGTACAAGCTCTGAGGAGGTGGTAGCTTTACTGACCGCAATCCCTACTCCTAACACCAACACTAGAAATAGCCGTGGAGCGTTCCTATCTCTGCCTAGACGCCTCTTCACAGCCTAAGAACTAGCTACCCCTGAAGATGGAAACGGAAAACTATCTCGCCTCAGAGAAACCCCCAAAGGAAGATAGCCCCCCACAAATATTGACGGTGAGTGGAGAGGGAAATGACAAACTCAGAAATGAAACTAGATTTTAGCAAAGGAGGCCAATACTATCTAAATAGACAGAGATAGAAAGGGCTACTGTGCGGTCAGTATAAAAACTAAATGTCCACGCAGAGTTTACAAAAATAACCTCCACACCGACTCACGGTGTGGAAGGGCAAATCTGCGACCCCAGAGCTTCCAACTAGCCGGAATATTTCATAATGACAAGCTGGACAAAAGAGACATATCTTAAACTGAACAGAAGGTCATAAGCAGGGAAACACCCAAAAACTAGCAGAACTTATCTTAAGCTGAAATGGACTGGCCAACAGAGAACTTCCAGGAAAGAACTGAATCCACAGGAAAAACATTGACAGCTGGCATCAACTACAGCCAAAAGCCCAGTTAAATAACAAGGCCAGGGAACCGATTAGTGGAAGCAGCTGCTAAGTTCCACTCGAAACCACCAGAGGGAGCCCAAGAAGCAGAACTCCCAAAAATACCATTCGTAACCACAGGATGGAGCCCAAGAACGGAATTCACAACAGTGCCCCTTAATTTTATTAACTAGCTGAGGGAAAGCAGGCAAATAGGGGCTGGTGTTATTATTCTGGGAAGGGGCCAATATCCATAAAGCTTCCCAGCCTATTAATATCAGCTCACAGCTGTCTGTGTAGCCTATACTGGTTATTAAAAAGAGGGGACCCCAAAAAATGATTTGAGGTCCCCCCTATTTTTAATAACCAACAAAGGCTAAACAGACAGCTGCAGGCTGATCTTAATAGGCTTGGAAGTGGCTATGGATATCTGCACCCTCCCAGACTAATAACACCAGCTTTCAGCCACCTCAGCAATGGAACATCCATTAGATGTGCCAATTATGGTGCTTAGCCTCGGCTTTTCCCGCTTGCCCTGGAGTGTTGGCAAGCAGGGTAATGGATTTGGGGTTGATGTCAGCTACCATCAAGCCCAAATTTTAGTAATGAAGAGGTATTTATAAGACCCCCCCATTTACTTACTCTGTAATCAAAAGTAATAAACACACACACAAAAAAAAGTCCTTTATTTGAAAAAATCACTCCCAAACCCTCTTTTACCCATTTATTGCCATACAAATGAAAAAAAATCCAAAGTGGTCCGCTGTAAAATCTATCCCACTTTCCACGATGATCTCCAACTCTGCATCCAGATTCTGTAATGAGCAGTGAAAACTGTAATGTGATCGGTCAGTACAGCCGCTGGAACACACTTACAGGTAGACTGATAATGTAATAATGAGCTGTGACATAATTAGGTTAATTCTGGTTACAAGCAGTGTTTCTTATGATAACCTGTGTGTGATCCAGCCTGTGAACTGCAATAACCTTACCGAAGTCACCACTAACACCCCAAAACCATTACCCCACTTGCCAATGCACCAGCGCAAGCAGGAAGAGCCGAAGCTAAGCGACAAAATTGTCTCATCTAATGGATAAACCATTTCTGGGTTGGCTGAGGACTGATGTTACTAGTCTGAGAAGGGGCCAATATCAATGGCCCCTTCCCAGCCTAATAAGATCATCCCGCAGCTGTCTATGTAGTCTTTGCTCGTTATTAAAAATAGGAGGAACCCCCACTTAATTTTTTTGAAGTTACCCTTTTTAATAACCAGTAAAAGCTATGCAGCCAGCTGTGAGCCAATATTAATAGGCTGGGAACCTTTATGGAACCTTTATGGATATTGTCCCCTATCTAAAATAATAACACCAGCCCCCAGCTGTCTGCTTTCCCTCAGTTGGTTAATGAAATTAAGGGGGACTCCATGCCATTTTTAAAATGTATTTAATCAATAAATATAAGTACAGGAAAATAAGCACGCAAAGCGCTGAATGTATTTCACACTGACATATTTCTGTTTATCTATCATGTTCCTCATTGCTATCTATCTCTACCTTTGAACATCTTTAACACTCTTTAATTTGCATGCTGCATTTCATTCCATAAATATCACACTGACAGCACCGAGACACACGGATATGGACAGCACATGGATACATGGATTTCACATACGTATACACGGATTGCAGACAGACACGGACCACGGATCTCACCAGTACTATTTTTTCCATTATTGAATTCACCAGACCTCCTGATACACCTTCCTCTGCTTTCAAATTTTGTTTACATATGGTCTAGGAATATACCTGAATATCTTTTTTTTCTTTCATTCTCATGGATTCTCTACTAGTGATGAGCGAACATGCTCGCCACTTCTTGTTACTCGCCCGAGTATTAGTGTTCTCGGTGTACTGGCCGAGCACCGAACATTTCCGGGATTATTCGGCGGTAATTGATGTCTCCACCCAGCAGTTTTGGCGGACTTTAAAGACCCAATCACGCTGCAGGGATCGTCTGCCAGGCCATAAAACACCGCAGCCATCTTTATTGTGGTCGTGATTGGCTTGGCCGCCGCACAGCATCATCCTGACTATGAGACCTGGCGCCACCTTGCTCGCCGCATTCAGCTCCGGATTCAGCGAGAGTAGGGAGAGCTGCTGCCGAGATAAGGTCAGAATCGTGGTTTTTATAGTTAGTGCAGGTCTGCAACTCTTACATCCACAACTCCTGAGAAACCAACAATCCTAATTCGTGGGTCCCGATAATGCAGCGCTAGGTAGGCAGGGCACAGCATATCCACATCAGTGCAAGGCCTGCAGGCAATGTATGTGTGTTCATTGCTCCCACTGCATCCTTCCCAAAGCTCCATAACTGCCTGCTGCTGCAGCTTCCTTACTGTATACCTAGTTGCATTTTTTTTCCCAAAAATTTACCCCCCAAAAAAAAATATATACAGTCTGTTTGGTCAGACTGAGGCCTGTTTTAAAATCATAGTTTGTCAGGCATACGTAGCATAGTTGTGTGTGCTAGCCTTGTGCCATTGTTTTTTTTTTTTTGTGTGTGTATTAAATTCACCAACAAAGGCATCATATATCTGTGTGCTCCAAGTTTGGGCATTTTATGCCATTTTGCCACTGTTTTTGCTGTCTGTCACTCTAATTATATACAGCACTATTTTGCATTTTACAAAAAAACAGTCCACACATTTGGCAGTGTGGTATTTCGGTGACAGGCCTCATATACCTGCGTGCTCAAAGTTTGGGCATTGTAGGCCGGTTTACCACTCTTTTTCCTGTCTGTTACTCAACTTATATGCAGCACTATTTTGCATTAAACTAAAAATACAGGCAACATATTTGGAAGTGTGGTATTTCTGTGACAGGTCTCATATATCTGCGTGCTCCAAGTTTGGGCATTGTAGGCCGGTTTACCACTTTTTTTGCTATCTGTTACTATACTGATATACAGCAATATTTTGCATTACAAAAAAATACAGGCCACATATTTGGCAGTGTGGTATTAACGTGACAGGCCTCATACATCTGTGTGCTCCAAGTTTGGGCATTTTAAGCCAGTTTTCCACTGTTTTTGCTGTCTGTTACTCTAATTATATACAGCACTATTTTGCATAAATTAAATCCACAAAAAAGCCCCCAAAAATTGAATACAGTCTGTTGTGTCAGGCTGAGGCCTGCCTGGTGTTTGTGTTTAAAAAATAATAGATTTGTAGGCATACTGATCAGATATTATTTTGCTCCTTATAAATACATTTGTGTTTGAGCTTTTGAAATAGTGCAGTAGTCCATTTAAAATGGGCAAGGCAGGGGGCAAGGCAAGGGTAAGTGGAAGTGATGCTGATGGTGCATGCAGAGGACGAGGCCGTGGTCAAGGTGAAAGTGGGCCACAACAAAGACCCACATCTTCTCGCTTGACCTTCCTGTCCCAGTTTCTAGAGGACTGCAGCACACCACTATTGAAGCCAGACCAGTGTGAAATGGTTGTTGGTTGGATAGTGGATATCGCTTCCAGTTACTTATCCACCACCATGTCTTCCACACGGTCAAGTCTGAGTAGCCGTGGGTGTGGCCCGGATATTCCTCACCCTGATCCTCCTTCCTCTCACCATGCTGAGTGCCCTGAGACAACTGATCCCACACTTGGACACTCTGAAGAGCTGTTCAGTTTTCCATTTCAAGATTTCAGACTCTCTGCCAGTCAACCTCAAGTGGGGACAGCTGAGATTGCTTGCTTTGAGCAGCCCCGCTCTCACGAAGGCGATGGTGGGAAAGTGTCAGGTCAACGATGATGAGACACAATTGCCAGAAAGTCAGGGGGAGGAGCGGGGTGTGGATGTGGAAGACGAGGTGGTGGATGACTATGTGACTGACCCCACCTGGCAGGAGGACATGAAGAGCGAGGGCAGCAGCATACATGGGGAAGGAAGCATATCACCCCAACAGGCAGGAAGAAGCAGTGTGGTGGCCACAGACAGAAGGCATGCATCCATTCCCCGTAACACCAACATGAGGGAAGTTGCCATTACAACTGTTCGATCTTCCCTAGTCTGGTTATTTTTTAAAGACTCTACCGATAACCCCAAACAGGCCATTTGCAGCACCTGCCATGCCCGCATCAGCAGGGATAGCAAAATAACCAGCCTGACCACCACCAGCATGATCAGGCACATGGCAGCAAAGCACTCGACTTTGTGGGCCGAATTCCAGGCTCCAGGACCACTGCCTGCAGGTCACACCACTGCTTCTTCCACTGTTTTGCGTAGAAGCCAATCCCCAGTACACCGTGCATGTGAAGATGCCTCTAGCCCTGCACCTGTTGTTGCCCACAGTTAAGCAGCACCATCAAACCTGTCCACGATCTTGTGCCAGCACAGCCTTCAGTTGTCTATACCCCAGTCTTTGGAACGCAAGCGGAAATACCCAGCCAATGCCCCACAGGCCACGGTCCTAAATTCTAATATTTCTCTTCTGCTTGCGCTAGAAATGCTGCCTTTTAGGCTCATTGAGATGGAAGCTTTCCACAAACTGATGGCGGCGTCTGTCCCAAGGTACTTGGTGCCCAGTTGCTACTGTTTCTCCTGGTGTGCTGTACCGACATTACACCAGCATGTGTCCCACAACATTACCCGTGCCCTCACCAGTGGTGTAACAGGGAAAGTCCACCTAACCATGGACACACGGACAAGTGCTTGTGTGCAGGGATGGTACATCTCACTGACTTCACACTGGGTTAGCATAGTGGAAGCCAGGACCCAGTCGGACCTTGGGATGGAACACATCTTCCCCACGTTGAGGATTGCTGGCCCTACATCAATCAGGGTTGCCCCACAGTCTACAGCTCCTGCACCTCCTCCTCTTCATCCTCCATCTCTGAAATCAACACATCAGTCAGAAGCTGGAAGCACTGCAGCACTGCCTTAGCTAACCAGCAACAGGCTGAATCTAATCTGCATAGGTGACAAACCGCATAATGCAAAAGAGTTGTGGACGGAGCTGAATGAGCAGTCATATGTTTGGATGACACCACTGAACCTACAGCCAGGCATAGTCGTGTGTGACAATGGCCGTAACCTGGTGTCGGCTCTGAGGCAAGGTGAGCTCACACACGTACCTTGCTTGGCCCATGTGCTTAACCTCATGGTTCAACATTTTCTGAAAAGCTACCTAGAGCTGCTGGATCTGCTAGTGAAAGTACACCATCTGTCTGCCCATTTTAGAAAGTCAGCTACAGATTCAGCCGCCCTTGCCGTGCTTCAGCAATGTTTTCAGCTTCCAGCTCACCAACTGTTGTGTGATGTCCGCACGCACTGGAACTCTACGCTGCATATGTTGTAAAGGATTTGTGAGCAGAATAGGGTGGTTGTTGACTACTTCCATCAACAAGGCCATCGAATTTCAGGTCAGACTCCACACATGAGACCTCAGGAGTGGACATGCATGTCAGACATATCTAACATCCTCCAAAATTTTGAGGACTGCACCAAGATGGTGAGCGGCGATGAGGCCATAATTATCATCACCATCCCGCTTCTCAGCATTCTGAAAAACTCTCTGCTCACAATCAAAGAGGATTCATTGCAGGCAGAGCACGAGGACATGGAGCAAGGATACATACAGGGGGATTACACTCAGCCCAGCCTCATGTCTTCTCAATGTGGATTGTTGGGCAATGAGGAGGAGGAGGAGGAAGAACAGGAGCTACTTTCATGCCCTGTAGACGGTACTGCAAACACATCTGTATTAGCATCTGTTCAGCAGGGATGGCCTGAGGACAGGGAGGAGGAGGATGAGGAGGAGGAGGACAGCATGGTTAGTCATCCTGTTGGTGAGGACATGGAAGTCTTGCCTGTTAGCAGTCTGGCTTGCATGGATGACTTTATGTTCCGCTGCATTTCATGTGATCCTCAGATTATCAAAATTTTGGGTGACACTCATTACTGGTTGGTGACACTTCTAGACCCACGCTACAAGGAGAACTTTCAATCTCTTCTGCCTGAGGCAGAGAGGTGTACAATAATGTTGCAGTTCCACAGGGCCCTTGTAGCGGAATTAGTTAGAAAATTCCCATGTGAGAACGCTGGCAGCAGACGTCAGAGTTTGTTGTACAACCAAGGACTCCAAGCGAAAGAGACAGAAGTACAATCCAGCTCAGGCAGGGGTACAATGGCCAAGTTCTGGGACATTTTTCTAAGACATCCCATCGTGGCGGCAGTGAGGTAAGGGGTGCTGTCACAAGAAGTGCAATGTTTGGGAAGATGGTGAGGGAGTACCTTGTAGATCGTACAAACGTCCTCCGTTATTCCTCTGTGCCGTTTAATTATTGGGTATTCAAGCTGGACACATGGCATGAACTGGCTCTCTACGCCTTGGAGGTCCTGGCCTGCCCTGCTGCTAGCGTTCTGTCAGAGAGGGTTTTTAGTGCCGCTGGTGGAATTATAACAGATATGTGCCTACTTCTTAACTCTGACTCCTGCAATGTTTCTTGTTTATCTGCCACTAGAACACCAGGGTGAACATGCTTTGTACTGTTATAGGCTGGTGAAGTTTGGTCAAGGGGGGCTGTGATGGCACTAGTCTATTTTTACAAAAGGTACCCCCATCCTTCTTGGGAAACACTTCATAACATTTGTGTACCTTAAAGAGATCACTTGAAAAGCTCTTTTTTTGTGTCGCCTGGTTGCTAACATTGGACACCATACACTTCATATAAGTTTGATAAAGCAATGCTGTTACTTTGCCTCAGTAGTTCTCTCCTTGCGAGCCTTAACTTTATCTGCCTCAAATGTACAAATGGAGAATATGCAAATGGCGATTTGTAAACAAGATTAAAATACTGTATACCGAATGCATTCAGACAATCACATAGCTGCATTTCTTGTAAAACATTTAGAGATGTGACAGACAATGCTCATAGTGACACAATCTTGATAAATGTTTGTTTATTCACTTCACAAACAGTTCTAAGCCTCTATATGTTTGCTATTTGTCATTGTAAAACATTAAAGTTTACTGAAACTATGCCAATGGTGGTTTGATCAAAATCCTTGTGGCTTTTATTTTCTAGGGGTTTATGGCCCCTCGTCTGACTCCATGATATCTCAGTTTCATCCAACCTTGAAAAGTGGAGACTTGAAGGTGTGGATGAAACTTGAGTTACTACATAGTGTTATTCACTATATATTCACTATATAAGACCTGAGAAACATGACTAAGACAGATGCCAAAACTGGAGTTCCTGTACATGTACAGTGTGCTGATATCTGCATAGTTAAGGATGCCCATGCAGTGTAGGTAATCTCCCAGCGGTTCTCTGTCTTGGTGTTTCTTCTCTGATATTCCAGACGGATGTTGTTTAAAAGCCTCTTGGTGATGATCTAACTATACTGTATGTAGTTAATCTTCATATAAACGTAATATCACATTTATTTAATCCTTATATGTACTTATTAACCTGTGTATGTTAACACATACAAAAGTGTACGCACTCACACTATTCAATCATACTATTCCTTGAATTTTGTAGTTTGCAAGAAAATTGCCTTGTATTGCAAGTATTTGCCTTTTTTAAAGCCATATCTGAACCTTAGTGTTAAAAGCATGTCAAATAAAATTGAAAAATTCTCCTGTAAATAATTGTGCAAAGAGGGATGGGATGGGATGTATATGACTATGCAGCAGGGCTCGCCTTCCTGTCAATGTATAAAACAAAGGAGTATGGAGCACACAATGCTTATTGTGAAGTGGATTTTCATGGGCCCATCCACTATGTGGGATCCAAGGCCTAATGGGGTGCATATGACTATGCAGCAGGACTGGCCTTCCTGCCAATGTATAAAACAAAGGAGTATGGAGCACAAAATGCATATTGTGAAGTGGATTTTCATGGGGCCATCCACTATGTGGGTTCAAAGGCTTATTGGGGTGCATATGAATTGGTAGCAGGGCAGGCCTTGAATTCAATGCAACACTTTTTCAGGAGTCCCCCCTGGACATCTTATGACAGGAGTGTTGTGGTGCATCGTAATTCTTGGCAGCCCATCCACTCATAGCATAGGCTACAACAGCTTTGGAGACCCACTGTTTCATAATGTCCCTTTAAGAAGATTAATGTCCCCTGATGCACCAGTAAAAATAGGCTCTGTGACTTTGAGTACCTCCTTCGTACATGAAACAAGATGAGTCTGGTAGCGAAGGACTACCTCTTGAAGCTCAACAAGAGAATGCCAAGAGTGTGCAAAGCAGTCATCAAAGCAAAAGGTGGCTACTTTGAAGAACCTAGAATATAAGACATATTTTCAGTTGTTCAACACCTTTTTGTTAAGTATATAATTCCACATGTGTTAATTCACAGTTTTGATGCCTTCAGTGTGAATGTACAATTTTCATAGTCATGAAAATACAGAAAAATCTTTAAATGAGAAGGTGTGTCCAAATATATATATATATATATATATATATATATATATATATATATATATATATATATATATATATATATATTATTAGTAGATGATTAACATATAACAGTATGGCCAAAAAATAAAATACCAAACATGTTAGTGTTCTTTACAGTGCTTCTCATCATTGTTGCTGCTTTCTCGTAATGTAACATTTTTCCACTCATTTCTTTATGGACAAATTCCAAAACCATAATCTACATCGGTTCAGATGTAGAGAGAAAACCTCAACATATTTCTTTAAACGGATTTATATTCATATTTTCCTTGGCTCACATAAGACATGTAAAAATTGCACCCTAGTTGATCTTTTTACCAAGCTAAATAAGTAGCAATTGTTTGCTCTGCCCATTTTGAAAAATCTGATTACTTTTATTTCTCCTGCAGGGATATCTTGAGTTTTATGAAATATAGATAATATATATTAAGCAGCTTCTCCTTTTCTAAAACATTAGTAAAGCAGAAAAATTTCCACAAATTTTGTCTCCTTTTCTTGTAAAATTATGTTTGCACAAGGATTAAGAAGATGGAAATTAATGAGAGATGGAATGCACTTCATAGTCTACACAAGGGCAAGCAGGGTCGGACTGGCCCAGCAGGAGATCAGAGAACCCTCCGGTGGGCCCGACCCCGAGTGGGCCCTCCCCCTCACCAGCTTCACTATGAGGCTTCATTCATTAGTGCCTGCTCTGCCCTGTATTACTATTGCGTGCACCCAGCGGTGAGTGCATTATTCCATGCCCGGTGCCTGCCTTTTCTCATCACCTGCTGCTGTGGCTTCTACTGATCTTGTGGCGCTAACTGCTCTATCAGCTGCGGAGTGCTTGATGAGATCAATAGAAGCGGCAGCAGGTGATGAGAAAGCTCTCACCTCACATCACTTGTTACTGAGCAGTGCAGACGGCCGGCACCAGGTATGGAATAACGCACCACGTACAGCCAGCACAGCGCCACAGGCTGTGAGACTGCATACAGCATGTGACCGTCTAGAACGGAGTTGATTTTTTGAGGGCATGATGTCACCGGTAGGGGCGGGGCCTCCATCAGACCAGTGACCTGATGGCAGGAAACAGCGCTGTGCTGAGGCTGCTGGAGAGGAAGGAAATGAGAGGCTGCAGCATGGAGCTGTGTGAGGAGTGGACCTAAGGGCTGCACCATGAAGCTGTGTGAGGAGAGGACTGAGGGGCTGCACATTGGACTCTTGCACAGGTAGGAATGAAGTCCCAGGATTCAGTGTGAGTGGTCAGAGGATGTATTTTGGAAAGGGTTGATGTAAGAGTGAGTGAGAGAGAGTGAGAAAAAGCCTCTTGGTGCATTGGTGAGTTCACCAGGAGAAATTATTCAAAGTGAACTTGCCTCTGCACCGTGGCACTTTCTCACTGTGCTAGTGGGGATCTCACCAACACCTCAGTGACCTGCAGTAACTTCGATGAGGTTAGCCGATGCCAGTGACTGGAGTTAAACTTTATAGCTCCGATCACCGTTGCAGGCTCACATTATTTGACAGTGTGTGAACCTCAGCTGTCTGACTGGCGGTAATGATTTTAAGGCCAATCAGAAGCAGTGTTTGCCGCGCTGTCTTGCACCTCACAGAGTGGTAAACACTGGATGTTCGGGCCCCCATTCAAGTTAATGGGGTCCGGGTACTGTTCTGGTACCCGAACTTTTTTTGGTAGAGCATTGAACAGCAAGGTGGATTGTTGCTGAAGGGAAAAAAAATCTTTAAATCTTCAGCTTAGCGAGTGTGAGCGAGCTGAGTGTGACCTGAACGTAAGTGTGAACGGCGGTAAGTGTGACTTGTGATTCAGTGACTTTGGAATTGGGGAGTTTCCAAGGGAGGAATTGCTGTCTGTATTTTATTAACACTTTGCATTTATTTTTATTTAACGTTTCTGTCTGGTGCAATCCCCATTAGGAAATGTGCTCCACTATTGTTAATGCCATCCAGTGCACATCTTGCCACATGTATGCAGTCCTTGATCAGCCGGTCGAGGGTGCATACTGCTGTGCGAGATGTGAGCACGTTGTGCATTTGGAAACCCAGATTCTGGATCTAAATGTGCAGCTGGCATAGACATAGACAATATGGAGAGGAGTCTTCTGCTCACTGAGCAGACGCTCAATGGGATAGATGAGGGGGGGATGGTAGGATGGAGCTGCAGGACAGTGAAGTAGCTAGCTGGGTGACAGTCAGAAAGCGGGGTAGAGGGAAGAGTGCCAGGGAGGCTAGTCCTGATCTGGCACACCCCAATAAGTTTGCTAAGTTGGCGGATGAGGGGTGTGCCAGTACAGTGGTAGCACTGCTGCAGCCAGGCATGTCCTCTGAAAGCCGGAGGAGTGACTGCTACAGTAAGGAGGGAAATAGGAGAGCAGTACAGGCCAGACAGGTGCTGGTAGTGGGGGCTTCAATTATTAGGGGAACAGATAGGGCAATCTGTCACAAAGACAGGGATCGTCAGACGGTGTGCTGCCTACCTGGCGCTCAAGTCCGACACATCGTTGATCGGGTTGACAGATTACTGGGAGGGGCTGGTGAGGACCCAGCGGTCATGGTGCACATTGGCACAAATGTACAAATGTACAAAATACCTCCAACGTGGTATTTTCCCGAAATACTGCCTGTACCACGTGCCACGCCAGAGAGGCAACGGGAGATTAGAGAGGTTAATAAGTGGCTCAAGAATTGGTGTAGGAAGGAGGGGTTTGGGTTCCTGCAGAACTGGGCCGACTTCTCAGTGGGCTACAGGCTCTATGCTAGGGATGGGCTGCACCTCAATGGGGAAGGTGCAGCTGTGCTGGGGGAGAAAATGGCTAGAAGGTTGGAGGAGTGTTTAAACTAGGGATTAGGGGGGAGGGTATTCAATTTAAAGGAGGGGAAGATAGGGCAGATAGAGACCTGGACACAAATAAGGAAGTTGGGGGAGGCGGTTGCATGGGGGGTGGGGTTAGAACAGTTAATAATTTAAGAAAAAATAGAGGTACAGAGAGGAACATCAACTGCATGTATACTAATGCCTGAAGCCTCGCCAACAAAATGGACGAATTAGAATTAATGTTGTTGGAGCATAATTATGACATGGTGGGGATATCTGAAACATGGCTGGATGAGAGCCATGACTGGGCTGTTAACTTGCAGGGCTATAGCCTTTTCAGAAATGACCGTACAGATAAGCGAGGGGGTGGGGTGTGTCTGTATGTAAAATTGTCCTTAAAACCCATCCGGCATGATAATATAGGTGAATTTAATGAAAATGTAGAGTCCCTGTGGGTGGAGATAAGGGGAGGGGGGAAAAAATAATAAATTACTGATAGGGGTTTGTTATAAATCTCCAAAAATAATGGAAGCAATGGAGAATATCCTCGTAAAGCAAATAGATGAAGCTGCGACTCAAGGAGAAGTCATTATTATGGGGGACTTCAACTACCCTGAAATAGATTGGGGAACAGAAACCTGCAGTTCCAGCAAAGGTAATCGGTTTTTGACAACTATGAGAGACAATTACCTTTCACCACTGGTTCAGGACCCAACAAGAAGGGGGGCACTGCTAGACCTAATACTAACCAACAGGCCAGACCGCATATCAAATATAAGGTTTGGGGGTCACTTGGGGAATAGTGATCACAAAATAATAAGTTTTCATGTATCCTTTAATAAGATGTGTAGTAGAGGGGTGACAAGGACACTAAACTTCAGGAGGGCAAATTTCCAACGGATGAGAGATGATCTTGGTGCAATTAACTGGGACGATATCCTGAGACATAAAAATACACAAAGAAAATGGGAGACGTTTATTAGCATCCTGGATAGGACCTGTGCACAATATATACCGTATGGGAATAAACATACTAGAAATAGGAGGAAACCAATATGGCTAAATAGAGCTGTAAGGGGTGCAATAAGCGACAAAAAGAAAGCATTTAGAGAATTAAAGGAAGTAGGTAGTGATGAGGCATTAAATAAATACAGAAAATTAAATAAATTCTGTAAAAAGCAAATCAAGGCAGCAAAAATTGAGACAGAGAGACTCATTGCCAGAGAGAGTAAAAATAATCTCAAAATATTCTTTAACTACATAAATAGTAAGAAACTAAAAAATGATAGTGTTGGCCCCCTTAAAAATAGTCTGGGGGAAATGGTGGATGAGGATGAGGAAAAAGCCAATATGCTAAATGACTTTTTTTCATCAGTATTTACACAAGAAAATCCCATGGCAGACAATATGATCAGTGATAACAAAAATTCCCCATTAAGTGTCACCTGCTTAACCCAGCAGGAAGTACGGCGGCGTCTAAAAATCACTAAAATTGATAAATCTCCAGGCCCAGATGGGATACACCCCCGAGTACTGCAGGAATTAAGTACAGTCATTGATAGACCATTAGTTTTAATCTTTAAAGACTCCATAATAACAGGGTCTGTACCACAGGACTGGCGTATAGCAAATGTGGTGCCAATATTCAAAAAGGGGACAAAAACTGAACTCGGAAATTATAGGCCAGTAAGCTTAACCTCTACTGTGGGTAAAATCCTGGAGGGCATTCTAAGGGATGCTATACTGGAGTATCTGAAGAGGAATAACCTCATGACCCAGTATCAACACGGGTTTACTAGGGACCGTTCATGTCAGACTAATTTGATCAGCTTCTATGAAGAGGTAAGTTCCAGACTGGACCAAGGGAACCCAGTAGATGTAGTGTATATGGACTTTTCAAAAGCTTTTGTTACGGTGCCACACAAAAGGTTGATACATAAAATGAGAATAATGGGGATAGGGGAAAATATGTGTAAGTGGGTTGAGAGCTGGCTCAGGGATAGGAAACAAAGGGTGGTTATTAATGGAGCACACTCGGACTGGGTCGCGGATAGCAGTGGGGTACCACAGGGGTCAGTATTGGGCCCTCTTCTTTTTAACATATTTATTAATGACCTTGTAGGGGGCATTCAGAGTAGAATTTCAATATTTGCAGATGACACTAAACTCTGCAGGGTAATCAATACAGGGGAGGACAATTTTATATTACAGGATGATTTATGTAAACTAGAAGCTTGGGCTGATAAATGGCAAATGAGCTTTAATGGGGATAAATGTAAGGTCATGCACTTGGGTAGAAGTAATAAGATGTATAACTATGTGCTTAATTCTAAAACTCTGGGCAAAACCGTCAATGAAAAAGACCTGGGTGTATGGGTGGATGACAAACTCATATTCAGTGGCCAGTGTCAGGCAGCTGCTACAAAGGCAAATAAAATAATGGGATGTATTAAAAGAGGCATAGATGCTCATGAGGAGAACATAATGTTACCTCTATACAAGTCACTAGTTCGACCACACTTAGAATACTGTGCACAGTTCTGGTCTCCGGTGTATAAGAAAGACATAGCTGAACTAGAGCGGGTGCAGAGAAGAGCGACCAAGGTTATTAGAGGACTGGGGGGTCTGCAATACCAAGATAGGTTATTACACTTGGGGCTGTTTAGTTTGGAAAAACGAAAACTAAGGGGTGATCTTATTTTAATATATAAATATATGAGGGGACAGTACAAAGACCTTTCTGATGATCTTTTTAATCATAGACCTGAGACAGGGACAATGGGGCATCCTCTACGTCTGGAGGAAAGAAGGTTTAAGCATAATAACAGACGCGGATTCTTTACTGTAAGAGCAGTGAGACTATGGAACTCTCTGCCGTATGATGTTGTAATGAGTGATTCACTGCTAAAATTTAAGAGGGGACTGGATACCTTCCTGGAAAAGTATAATGTTACAAGGTATATACACTAGATTCCTTGATAGGGCATTGATCCAGGGAACTAGTCTGATTGCCGTATGTGGAGTCGGGAAGGATTTTTTTTCCCCAGTGTGGAGCTTACTCTTTGCCACATGGTTTTTTTTTGCCTTCCTCTGGATCAACATGTTAGGGCATGTTAGGTTAGGCTATGGGTTGAACTAGATGGACTTAAAGTCTTCCTTCAACCTCAATAACTATGTAACTATGAACCTCGACTTTTTTTTAACTGTTCGGCCAGACCCGAACATCCAAGGGTCCTCTCTTTTCCTGTGTCTAGTGTGTGACTGGTGTTTGTATGTCACGTGAGTGTGCTATGTGTCTAGCGTGTGACTGGTGTGTGTTCCGTGTATGTATGCTGTGTCTAGCATGTGACTGGTGTGTATGTGTCACTCATGACTAGTGTGTGTATGTGGCACATGTCTAAATAATCTTTCTGTGCTTATAGAATATCATTGTTCTCGGCAGCACTAGTCTTGTTTACACAAAATTATCTGCTGCCGATAAGGGTGCTTGACTAGATAGAAGCTAAGGGAAGACTCTGCAGCTAGTACCCCTTAAGCATGGTGGGCCCTTAGAATGATTTTGTCTGATGGGCCCAAACTACTCCAGTCCGAGGCTGATGGCAAGTGTATTGTGCCTATGGATTAAAGAAGCATTCCTAAAATCAAAGTTTTTATCCTCTTAATATATGGCAATCTTATTATATAGCACTGTTTACTTACAATTGCTCATTTTGCCTTTCTACCAAGTTAATTCTTCCCTTTTCTCTGCTCTATGTAGAAACAGAAAATCTCTTGTCACTGCTTTCATCATCCCCTTCATCAACTCATGACCCAGCAGCTCTGCTCCTCTCCCTGCCATGGACTTTTACAGTGATGCATGACTCATACAGGGAAAATTAACCTCATGTACATAGAGCTTAGAAGGATTCAGCTAGTCAGATTTTAATCACGTGATGTAGTAGATCTAATGGGAAAGAGAAGATTGATCTGGGTAGAATGGAAAACTCAGGAAGTATGCAGTGCTCTATAATATGATGACTGTAATATATTAACCCCTTTACCCCCAAGGGTTGTTTGCACGTTAATGACCGGGCCAATTTTTACAATTCTGACCACTGTCCCTTTATGAGGTTATAACTCTGGAACGCTTCAACGGATCCCGGTAATTCTGACATGATTTTCTCGTGACATATTGTACTTCATTTTAGTGGTAACATTTATTTGATATTACCTGCGTTTATTTGTGAAAAAAATTGAAATTTGACGAAAATTTTGAAAATTTAGCAATTTTCCAAATTTGAATTTTTATACAATTAAATCACAGAGATATGTCACACAAAATACTTAATAGGTAACATTTCCCACATATCTACTTTACATCAGCACAATTTTGGAACCAAAATTTTTTTCTGTTAGGGAGTTATAAGGGTTAAAAGTTGACCAGCAATTTCTCATTTTTACAACACCAAGTGTGACACCATTCTAAAAACTGCACCCCTCAAGGTGCTCAAAACCACATTCAAGAAGTTTATTAACCCTTCAGGTGTGTCACAGGAATTTTTGGAATGTTTAAATAAAAATTAACATTTAACTTTTTTACACAAAAAATTTACTTCAGCTCCAATTTGTTGTATTTTACAAAGGATAACAGGAGAAAATTGTTGTACAATTTGTCCTGAGTACAGAACGCCGATACCCCATATGTGGGGGTAAACCACTGCTTGGGCACATGGCAGAGCTCGGAAGCGAAGGAGCGCCATTTGACTTTTCAATGCAAAATTGACTGAAATTCAGATGGGACGCCATGTTGCATTTGGAGAGCCCCTGATGTGACTAAACATTGAAACCTCCCACAAGTGATACCATTTTGTAAAGTAGACCCCTAAGGAACTTATCTAGGTTTGTGGTGAGCACTTTGACCCATTAAGTGATTCACAGAAGTTTATAATGCAGAGCCATAAAAATAAAAAAATCATATTTTATCACAAAAATGATATTTTCGCCCCCAATTTTGTATTTTCCCAAGGATAAGAGAAGAAATTGGACTCCAAAAGTTGTTTTACAATTTGTCCTGAGTACGATGATACCCAATATGTGGGGGGAACCACCGTTTGGGCACATGGCAGAGCTCGGAAGCGAAGGAGCGCCATTTGACTTTTCAATGCAAAATTGACTGAAATTCAGATGGGACGCCATGTTGCATTTGGAGAGCCCCTGATGTGACTAAACATTGAAACCTCCCACAAGTGATACCATTTTGTAAAGTAGACCCCTAAGGAACTTATCTAGGTTTGTGGTGAGCACTTTGACCCATTAAGTGATTCACAGAAGTTTATAATGCAGAGCCATAAAAATAAAAAAATCATATTTTATCACAAAAATGATATTTTCGCCCCCAATTTTGTATTTTCCCAAGGATAAGAGAAGAAATTGGACTCCAAAAGTTGTTTTACAATTTGTCCTGAGTACGATGATACCCAATATGTGGGGGGAACCACCGTTTGGGCACATGGCAGAGCTCGGAAGGGAAGGAGCGTCATTTGGAATGCAGACTTAGATGGAATGGTCTGCAGGCGTCACGTTGCATTTGCAGAGCCCCTTATGTACCTAAACCATAGAAACCCCCCACAAGTGACCCCATATTGGAAACTAGACCCCCCAAGGAACTTATCTAGATGTGTTGTGAGAACTTTGAACCCCCAAGTGTTTCACTACAGTTTATAACGCAGAGCCGTGAAAATAAAAAATCCTTTTTTTTTTTCCACAAAAATTATTTTTTAGCCCCCAGTTTTGTATTTTTCCAAGGGAAACAGTGTAAATTGAACCCCAAAAGTTGTTGTCCAATTTGTCCTGAGTACGCTAATACCCAATATGTGGGGGGAACCACCGTTTGGGCGCATGGCAGAGCTCGGAAGGGAAGGAGCGCCATTTGGATTGCAGACTTAGATGGATTGGTCTGCAGTCGTCACGTTGCATTTGCAGAGCCCCTGATGTAACTAAACAGTAGAAACCCCCCATAAGTGACCCCATATTGGAAACTAGACCCCCAAGGAACTTATCTAGATGTGTTGTGAGAACTTTGAACCCCCAAGTGTTTCACTACAGTTTATAACGCAGAGCCGTGAAAATAAAAAAAATTTTTTTACACACAAATTATTTTTTAGCCCTCAGTTTTGTATTTTCCCAAGAGTAACAGGAAAAATTGGACCCCAAAAGTTGTTGTCCAATGTGTCCTGAGTACGCTGATACCCCATATGTTGGGTTAAACCCCTGTTTTTGTGCACGGGAGAGCTTGGAAGGGAAGGAGCACTGTTTTACTTTTTCAACGCAGAATTTGCTGGAATTGAGATCGGACGCAATGTCGCATTTGGAGAGCCCCTGATGTGCCAAAACAGTGGAAAGCCCCCAATTATAACTGAAACCCTAATCCAAACACACCCCTAACCCTAATCTCAACTGTAACCCTAACCATACCCCTAACCCTGACACACCCCTAACCCTAATCTCAACCCTATTCCCAACTGTAAATGTAATCCAAACCCTAACCCTAACTTTAGCCCCAACCCTAACTTTAGCCCCAACCCTAACCCTAACTGTAGCCCTAACCCTAACTCTAACCCTAACTCTAACCCTAGCCCTAACCCTAACCCTAGCCCCAAAACTAATGGGAAAATAGAAATAAATACATTTTTTTAATTTTTTAATTTTTCGCAACTAAGGGGGTGATGAAGGGGGGGTTGATTTACTATTTATAGTGGGTTTTCTAGCGGATTTTTATGATTAGCAGCCGTCACACACTAAAAGATGCTTTTTATTGCAAAAAATGTTTTTTGCATTACCACATTTTGAGTGCTATAATTTTTCCATATTTTGGTCCACAGAGTCATGTGAGGTCTTGTTTTTTGCAGGACGAGTTGACATTTTTATTGGTAAGATTTTTGGGAACGTGACATTTTTTGATCGCTTTTTATTCTGATTTTTGTGAGGCAGAATGACCAAAAACCAGCTATTCATGAATTTCTTTTGGGGGGGCGCTTATACCATTCCGCGTTTGGCAAAGTGGATAAAGCAGTTTTATTCTTCGGGTCAGTATGATTACAGCGATACCTCATTTATATTATTTTTTTATGTTTTGGCGCTTTTATACAATAAAAACTATTTTAGAGAAAAAATAATTATTTTTGCATCTCTTTATTCTGAGGACTATAACTTTTTTATTTTTTTGCTGATGATGCTGTGTCATACCTCATTTTTTTGGGACAAGATGACGTTTTCAGCGGTACCATGGTTATTTATTTCTGTCTTTTTGATTGCTTGTTATTCCACTTTTTGTTCGGCGGTATGATAATAAAGCGTTGTTTTTTGCCTCGTTTTTTTTTTGTTTTTTTTCAGTGTTCACTGAAGGGGTTAACTAGTTGGACAGTTTTATAGGTCGGGTCGTTACGGACGTGGCGATACTAAATATGTGTACTTTTATTGTTTTTTTTTTTTTATTTAGCTAAAGGAATGTATTTATTGGAACAATATTTTTTTTATTATTATTATTATTATTATTTATTTAGGATTTTTTTTTTATTTTTTTTATTTACACATGAATTTTTTTTTTTTTTTACATTTTTACTTTGCCCCGGGGGGGACATCACAGTAAAGTGACAGATCGCCTATCTGACACTTTGCTGTGCACTGTGTCATATCGGCGATCACACAGCACAGCAGGGAGGCTTCCCGGCGCCTGCTCTGAGCAGGCGCTGTGAAGCCACCTCCATGCAGGACCCGGATGCAGCCCCACGGCCATTTTTGATCCGGGGACTGCAGGGAGGAGATGCTCGGTACAAGGTGAGCACATCGCCTTGTACCGATCGTCTCAGGGAAGCCCGCAGGGAGCCCCCTCCCTGTGCGATGCTTCCCTATACCGCTGGCACACTGCGATCATGTTTGATCGCAGTGTGCCGGGGGTTAATGTGCTGGGGGCGGTCCGTGACCGCTCCTGGCACATAGTGCCGGATGTCAGCTGCGATAGTCAGCTGACACCCGGCCGCGATCGGCCGCGCTCACAGGGGGAGCTCGGCCGATCGCGCTGGACATACTATTCCGTCCTTGGGAAGTAGGGCCCACCCCACATGGACAGAATAGTGCGTCCGATGACAGAAAGGGGTTAAGAGGCTAAAAGTTTTGTTGGGAGTGCTACTTCAATAGCCAGAGGGCTCTGATACAGTGAGAGCCAGTTACCTCTAGGCAGTAACAGAGAGCCATAACATTGACTTACACAAGTCTTTGAAACTATTATTACAATATTCCCATATACAAATTGCCAGCCACAGACCCTTATTCATCCTTTCCACCATAATTTTTTTCTTTAAACTACTCCTTGGGAATCACTACTGTGAATTGTTAGGATATTTGAGGTTTGTAATGCTCCAGCTTTACTCTCAAATATTTGGAATCTGCAAAATCCACTTTCAACATTGAAATTGCAACACCAAGTAGGAAAACTTATGGAACTATGGAGATTATAGAATGGATAGACATAGTAATGATATGCAAATGATGAAAAAATGGAAACAAACTTTTCAAAACAACTCAATTCATTTAGTATTGAGTATGAGTGTCAAGACACATACACAAATTAACATGCTACTTTAACACATCAGTTTTTTGCCAGATCCACTCATTTCACCTCACGTTCCATCCGTTTATTGCTGGAACCATCGCTGTGCGTTTTTACGCCGGACAAAAAAAATGTTCTTCTGTACGTTTTCTCCATCCAATGGAAAAATCATTTTTGATGGATCCGGCAAAAAACAGATGAAACATGTGGCCATCAGGCACAATCCGGCGCTAATGGAACTCTATGAGAAAAAACTGATCCGGCGGAATAAAAAAACATCCGTTTTTTTCAAAATGCGCCGGATTGTGCCTGACGGCAAAAACCTGAAGTGTGAAAGTAGCCTAAATGTACTTGGGCATGCAAATCATCAAGGTACTTAAGGCATTCCCACCCCTAGAGGAATGCCTGAGCAACTTAATTCCTCAGTTAGTGTCTCACTGCTGAGGTGCCAGGTCCCATCTCTATCTCTTGTGTTAGCCACCCAGTGGGGCTTTGTACCCTGGCCTGTACCTGTGTTCTTTATCTTTTGTGTCTGCCACCCAGTGGGGCTTTGTACCCTGGTCAGTGCCTGTATCCTGGGTCTCTTGTGTCTACCGTCTGTATCCTCGTTTCCATGCCCTGTCTCGTACCTGTCCTTGTCTGAACTAAGTACTATACCTGTCCGTTTGTGTTCCTGTCTTGAGTCTTCCCTATTTCTCTGTGTGTTTTCTTGTGTTCACTCATTCTGCTCTCGGCTCTGCACCCTACGGCTTAGCTCTGCTCTCAGCTCTGCACTCTGCAACCTTGCTCTGCTCTTTGCTCTACACCCTGCAGCTTTTATCTGCTCTCCGCTCCGCACTCTGCGACCTTACTCTGCACTTTGCTCTGCATCCTGCGACTTTGTTCCGCACCCTGCCGCTCTGCTCTGCTCTTCGCTCTGCACCCTGCAGCTCTGCTCTGCACCCTGCGGCTCTGCTCTTTGCTCTGCACCCTGTGGCTCCGCTCCACTCTTTGCTCTGCTCCTTGCTGTTCTGCCCTGCTCCGCTCCTTGTGGTTCTGCTCCGCTCTCGTTCCGCACCCCACGGGTCTTTGTCCTCCCTGAATCAGTCCCTGCTCCTACAGTCTGAACAGGTCCCTACCTGTTTCCATATATCATTCACACCTGTCCGTGTTCCTGTGCCTTCCCAGTCAGTTCCTGTCCCTTCTGTGCCCGCCTGCCAGTGTCTCAGCCGTGCCCGCCTGTCTGCCAGTGTCTCAGCCGTGCCCGCTTGTCTGCCAGTGTCTCAGCCATGCCCGCCTGCCAGTGTCTCAGCCGTGCCCGCCTGCCTGCAAGTGTCTCAGCCGTGCCCGCCTACGCCTGCCAGTGTCTCAGCCGTGCCCGCCTGCTCCTGCTAGTCTCAGCTGTGCTGCCTGCATCTGCCAGTGTCTCAGCCGTGCCAGCCTGCCTGTCAGTCTCAGCCATGCCCGCCTGCCAGTGTCTCAGCTGTGCCCACCTGCCAGTGTCTCAGCCGTGCCCGCCTGCACCTGCCAGTGTCTCAGCCGTGCCCGCCTGCCTGCCAGTTTCTCAGCCGTGCCGACCTGCCTGCCAGTGTCTCAGCCGAGTCCGCCTGCCTGCCAGTGTCTCAGCTGTGCCAACCTGCCTGCCAGTGTTCCGTCCCCCAGTAGGATCAGCAGCCACAGCCAGACACCACCCTGGAGTGGTACCTGGTAGCTACCCGCCACACAAGCCTGACCTCACCATCAGAGGCTCCAGTGAACACCAAGATAGCTGCTTAGTCACGCCCCTACCAGGGTAGTCTGGTTTGTGGCACAGTGGGGCCACACCCCTTCGCTCGCGCCAACCAGTCAGGGCGTGAGCGTGACACTATTATGGCCTGCAGCATCTCTGGACTTGTTTTCCGTCGAACACATCGGAGACACCATTTGTTGGCTTTTGCAATGGGAGCTGCCATCTTGGTGATTTGTATGTCCAAATGCATTCCTCAGACAACCATTAATAACTTCAATGATAGCATGCCTAGACTTGCAAGGGCATGTACAGTATTTCTGCGTGTAGCTCTCATACTTAACCCCTTCACCCCCAAGGGTGGTTTGCACGTTAATGACCGGGCCAATTTTTACAATTCTGACCACTGTCCCTTTATGAGGCTATAACTCTGGAACGCTTTGACGGATCTTGGCGATTCTGACATTGTTTTCTCGTGACATATTGTACTTCATGTTAGTGGTAAAATTTATTCGATATAACTTGCGTTTATTTGTGAAAAAAATGGAAATTTGGCGAAAATTATGAAAATTTTGCAATTTTCCAACTTTGAATTTTTATGCCCTTAAATCACAGACATATGTCATGCAAAATACTTAATAAGTAACATTTCCCACATGTCTACTTTACATCAGTACAATTTTGGAACCAAAATTTTTTTTTGTGACGGAGTTATAAGGGTTAAAAGTTGACCAGCAATTTCTCATTTTTACAACACCATTTTTTTTTAGGGACCACATCTCATTTGAAGTCATTTTGAGGGGTCTATATGATAGAAAATACTCAAGTGTGACACCATTCTAAAAACTGCACCCCTCAAGGTGCTCAAAACCACATTCAAGAAGTTTATTAACCCTTCAGGTGTTTCACAGGAATTTTTGGAATGTTTAAATAAAAATGAACATTTAACTTTTTTTCACACAAAATTTATTTCAGCTCCAATTTGTTTTATTTTACCAAGGGTAACAGGAGAAAATGGACCCCCAAAGTTGTTGTATAATTTGTCCTGAGTACGCTGATACCCCATATGTGGGGGTAAACCATTGTTTGGGCGCATGGCAGAGCTTGGAAGGGAAGGAGCGCCATTTGACTTTTCAATGCAAAATTGACTGGAATTGAGATGGGACGCCATGTTGCGTTTGGAGAGCCCCTGATGTGCCTAAACATTGAAACTCCCTACAAGTGACACCATTTTGGAAAGTAGACCCCCTAAGGAACTTATCTAGATGTGTGGTGAGCACTTTGACCCACCAAGTGCTTCACAGAAGTTTATAATGCAGAGCCGTAAAAATAAAAAATCATATTTTTTCACAAAAATGATCTTTTCGCCCCCAATTTTTTATTTTCCCAAGGGTAAGAGAAGAAATTGGACCCCAAAAAATGTTGTGCAATTTGTCCTGAGTACGCTGATACCCCATATGTGGGTGTAAACCATTGTTTGGGCGCATGGCAGAGCTTGGAAGGGAAGGAGCGCCATTTGACTTTTCAATGCAAAATTGACTGGAATTGAGATGGGACGCCATGTTGCGTTTGGAGAGCCCCTGATGTGCCTAAACATTGAAACTCCCTACAAGTGACACCATTTTGGAAAGTAGACCCCCTAAGGAACTTATCTAGATGTGTGGTGAGCACTTTGACCCACCAAGTGCTTCACAGAAGTTTATAATGCAGAGCCGTAAAAATAAAAAATCATATTTTTTCACAAAAATGATATTTTCGCCCCCAATTTTTTATTTTCCCAAGGGTAAGAGAAGAAATTGGACCGCAAAAAAATGTTGTGCAATTTGTCCTGAGTACGCTGATACCCCATATGTGGGTGTAAACCATTGTTTGGGCGCATGGCAGAGCTTGGAAGGGAAGGAGCGCCATTTGACTTTTCAATGCAAAATTGACTGGAATTGAGATGGGACGCCATGTTGCGTTTGGAGAGCCCCTGATGTGCCTAAACATTGAAACTCCCTACAAGTGACACCATTTTGGAAAGTAGACCCCCTAAGGAACTTATCTAGATGTGTGGTGAGCACTTTGACCCACCAAGTGCTTCACAGAAGTTTATAATGCAGAGCCGTAAAAATAAAAAATCATATTTTTTCACACAAATGATCTTTTCGCCCCCAATTTTTTATTTTCCCAAGGGTAAGAGAAGAAATTGGACCCCAAAAAATGTTGTGCAATTTGTCCTGAGTACGCTGATACCCCATATGTGGGTGTAAACCATTGTTTGGGCGCATGGCAGAGCTTGGAAGGGAAGGAGCGCCATTTGACTTTTCAATGCAAAATTGACTGGAATTGAGATGGGACGCCATGTTGCGTTTGGAGAGCCCCTGATGTGCCTAAACATTGAAACTCCCTACAAGTGACACCATTTTGGAAAGTAGACCCCCTAAGGAACTTATCTAGATGTGTTTTGAGAGCTTTGAACCCCCAAGTGTTTCACTACAGATTATAACGCAGAGCCGTGAAAATAATTTTTTTTTTTTTTCTCAAAAATGATTTTTTAGCCCCCAGCTTTGTATTTTTACAAGGGTAACAGAATAAATTGGACCCCAAAATTTGTTTTCCAATTTGTCCTGAGTACGCTGATACCCCATATGTGGGGGGGAACCACTGTTTGGGTGCATGACAGAGCTCGGAAGGGAAGGAGCACCATTTGGAATGCAGCCTTAAATGGATTGGTCTGCAGGCGTCATGTTGCATTTGCAGAGCCCCTGATGTACCCAAACAGTACAAACCCCCCACAAGTGACCCCATATTGGAAACTAGACCTCCCAAGGAACTTATCTAGATGTGTTGTGAGAACTTTGAACCCCCAAGTGTTTCACTACAGTTTATAATGCAGAGCCGTGAAAATAAAACATCTTTTTTTTCCCACAAAAATGATTTTTAGCCCCCCAAATTTTTATTTTCCTAAGGATAACAAGAGAGCTTGGACCCCAGAAGTTGTTGTTCAATTTGTCCCGAGTACGCTGATAACACATATGTTGGGGTAAACCCCTTTTTGGGCGCACGGGAGAGCTCGGAAGGGAAGGAGCACTGTTTTACTTTTTCAACGCAGAATTGGCTGGAATTGAGATTGGACGCCATGTCGCGCTTGGAGAGCCCCTGATGTGCCTGGACAGTGGAAACTCCCCAATTCTACCTGAAACCCTAACCCAAACACACCCCTAACCCTAATCCCAACGGTAACCCTAACCACACCCCTAGCCCTGACACACCCATAATTCTAATCCCAACCCTAATCCAAACGTAAATATAATCCAAACCCTAACCCTAACTTTAGCCCCAACCTTAACTTTAGCCCCAACCCTAACTTTAGCCCCAACCCTAACTTTACCTCCAACCCTAGCCCTAACCCTACCCCTACCCCTAACCCTAAACGTGACTGAAATACGTGGCACTGAAATACGTGGCACTGAAATACGTGGCACTGAAATACGTGGCACTGAAATACGTGGCACTGAAATACGTGGCACTTAAATTCGTGGCACTGAAATACGTGGCACTGAAATACGTGGCACTTAAATACGTGGCACTTAAATACGTGGCACTGAAATATGTGATACGTGGCACTTAAACACGTGGCACTGAAACACGTGGCACTGAAACACGTGGCACTGAAACACGTGGCACTGAAATACGTGATACGTGGCACTGAAATACGTGGCACTGAAATACGTGGCACTGAAATACGTGGCACTGAAATATGTGATACGTGGCACTTAAATACGTGGCACTGAAATACGTGGCACTGAAATACGTGGCACTGAAACACGTGGCACTGAAATACGTGATACATGGCACTGAAATACGTGGCACTGAAATACGTGGCACTGAAATACGTGGCACTGAAATACGTGGCACTGAAACACGTGCAACTGAAATACGTGGTACTAAAATATGTGGCACTGAAATACGTGATACGTGGCACTGAAATACGTGGCACTGAAACACGTGGCACTGAAATATGTGATACGTTGCCCTGAAATACATGGCACTGAAATACATGGCACTGAAATACGTGGCACTGAAATACGTGGCACTGAAATACGTGGCACTGAAATACGTGGCACTGAAATACGTGGCACTGAAATACGTGGCACTATGACTGTCAGAAAATGTTCATTAAACGGTTAGGGGTGAGGTTAGGGGTAGAGTTAGGGTTAGGGTTTGGATCCCTTTATCACAATGATGGTGGTGGGTGGCTTTTCAGTGTGTTTTCTGTTTTTTTTTCGATAAAAATGCATGCGTTTTTAACGCAAACAAACGCATGTGCTTAAAAACGCAAGAAAATACTGCAGGTTGTATTTCTGAAAATTAACGCATGCAGAAAAAAACCGCATGCGTTTGAAAACGCGACCAAACGTGTACAAAAAAAACGCATGCGTTTTCAATGTTAAATATAGGGAAAAAACGCATGCGTTTTTTTGTGCAAAAAACGCTGCAGACAAAAACGCAAGTGTGAAACCAGCGACGCTTTTTATAGCAAAAAAGTTTTTGCGTCTCCACATTTTGAGAGCTATAATTTTTCCACATTTTGCTCCACAGAGTCATGTGAGGTCTTGTTTTTTGCGGGACGAGTTGACGTTTTTATTGGTAACATTTTCGGACACGTGACCGTTTTTGATCGCTTTTTATTCCGATTTTTGTGAGGCAGAATGACCAAAAACCAGCAATTCCTGAATTTCTTTTGGGAGAGGCGTTTATACCGTTCCGCGTTTGGTAAAATTGATAAAGCAGTTTTATTCTTCGGGTCAGTACGATTACAGCGATATCTCATTTATATCATTTTTTTATGTTTTGGCGCTTTTATACGATAAAAACTATTTTATAGAAAAAATAATTATTTTGGTATCACTTTATTCTCAGGACTATAACTTTTTTATTTTTATGCTGATGATGCTGTGTGGCGGCTTGTTTTTTGCAGGACAAGATGACGTTTTCAGTGGTACCATGGTTATTTATATATGTCTTTTTGATCGCGTGTTATTCCACTTTTTGTTCGGCGGTATGGTAATAAAGCGTTGTTTTTTGCCTCGTTTTTTTTTTTTTTTTCTTACGGTGTTTACTGAAGGGGTTAACTAGTGGGGCAGTTTTATAGGTGGGGTCGTTACGGACGCGGCGATACTAAACATGTGTACTTTTATTGTTTTTTTTTTTTATTTAGATAAAGAAATGTATTTATGGGAATAATATATATATTTTTTTTTTCATTATTTTGGAATATTTTTTTTTATTTTTTTTTACACATTTGGAAATTTTTTTTTTTACTTTTTTACTTTGCCCCAGGGGGGGACAATACAGATCGGTGATCTGTCAGTTTGCATAGCACTCTGACAGATCACCGATCTGCGAGAGGTGCAGGCTGCTTCACAGTGCCTGCTCTGAGCAGGCGTCTGTGAAGCCACCTCCCTCCCTGCAGGACCCGGATCCGCGGCCATCTTGGATCCGGGTCTGGAGCAGGCAGGGAGGGAGGTAAGACCCTCGCAGCAACGCGATCACATCGCGTTGCTGCGGGGGGCTCAGGGAAGCCCGCAGGGAGCCCCCTCCCTGCGCGATGCTTCCCTGCACCGCCGGCACATCGCGATCATGTTTGATCGCGGTGTGCCGGGGGTTAATGTGCCGGGAGCGGTCCGTGACCGCTCCTGGCACATAGTGCCGGATGTCAGCTGCGATATGCAGCCGACACCCGGCCACGATCGGCCGCGCTCCCCCCGTGAGCGCGGCCGATCGGCTATGACGTACTATCCCGTCGGCGGTCATGGGGGCCCACCCCACCTCGACGGGATAGTACGTCGGATGTCAGGAAGGGGTTAATAAATTGAGTTGTTTTGAAAATAGTGTTTCCATTTTTTTTCATTTCCATATCAATAATTGCATATTCATCTTATGATTTTTTTGATTCCACCAATTTTCCTTCTTGGTGTTGCAATGTTGAGCACTGTATGAAAATGCTTTCCTTCAAATTGGTTATTGTTTCACTTCCATTTATTTGGTCAGTATTTTACATCAGTATTTGTAAGCCAAAACCAGGAGTGGAACAATTAGAGGAAAAGTATAATAGAAACACATGCACCACTTCTGCATTTATCACCCACTCCTGGTTTTGGCTTACAAATACAGATGTTAAATACTGACCAAATACTGCTAGTGTGACGGCAGCCTAAATCAAAGGTTTGTGAAAAAAAAAAATCATATTTTCCATGGAACAAGCAGTGTGATTAACTCCTGAGGATTGCTAGAATTATAATGCACACACAATAACTCAATAACACATGTGAGGCAGGAAGGGTAATTATATGCAAGGGTCGGTATGTATCCCCCAGGATGCGCATAGAAGTGTATTGAGGCCGCTGGAGTCCACTGCAGTCACATACATAGCTGTGGTTGCAATGCAGAATAAAAGTAAGTTTGGTCTTGTGCAAGCTATTTGGCCAAGGCAGATTTATGAAAACCTGGCATCGGCTTTTATTTTTGGAGTGAACTACAGGATGGTAGTGGTGTGGTTCACTCCCTCCAACTGGGTCTTACAAGTGGCCCATGGCCACAGATCCCATTTAAAGCCCTGAAACAAAGGCTTGGGGGTGTCAGTGTTGGTTTGCAAGCTGCAGAGCAAGTGGCTCTGCAACATCTGGCTTGTGTGAAGTAACACAGAGCCAAGGGAAGCTAACACCTGGCGCCCCCTCAACGTGACATGGTGATTCATTTGCCCACGGCAACCGGTTTTGGATACGGACTGCTTTGGCAGAGGATACCATTGGCTTTTCATTTGTGAGTTTTGGACGATAAAGACATTTGTGTTGAACTTTACTGGGTCACTGCCTCATTACCACATGATGTGAACACCGCCCCACTACACACAATAGCATGCTAAATCTGCACCCCATATCCTAAATGATGGCCTAATCTTCGGCACCTTCATCTGAATGTGATATTGCCATACATTTACTACATCACCCCTACATGCCCTTGCTGTGTGCAAATTATTCTAAAGAAACCGTATTCTGAAATGCTGTGCTTACTTATTGCATTTGCAATTATTGTAATTAACAGTACCAAGATATAAATCTTTCCTGTAATTACCGGGAAATTTTCAGAGAAAGGAAGAGAGTCCCAGCCACATACTCAGCTACTGTATCTTTGCCTGTATGCCTAGGAATGGATCACAAACAGTCAGACACAACAATGTAATGTTTTTTCCTATTTGGTCATACTACTGCACATTTAATGTTGTGAATTTGACCAAATCAGTTACAGTTGATATCATTACTCTTAATCATCTCTATATATTTACCAATCTATTGCTTGGGTTTAAGTTTTATCATCTTTTTTTCTTTTTCCCTGTAGTTTAAAATATTTATTAATAACATGAAACTATTAACTGGTAAGCGAACGTAAAATCATTCCCAGTGCTCCCCAATCAAATATTTACTAGTTTTACCAATGCAATTTCCCAGAAGTTACCGTAAGTAGAAGCATCTTTATGTTTATTATCATCATAACAGTCTATGTTGGAAATTTTGAACTTGTCCCTTGGGGTCCATTGTCCTGAAATGTGGAAAAGATCTCCATCATTAGTTACACGTGTTTGTTTGTATCTAACTTTCTACATAATCTTCTAGAAAATACAGGAACTTATAACCATACTACATCATGTACTGATAGCAAACACTTAAGTGATTTATTGCACAAGACATCTCATTTATTATTCTAGGATTACACCTCAGGGAGTTAGTAAGTAGTCCATATTGTTCCACTTAAGAAATGGACACAGAAATATATGAGAATTTATCTGTGTTTTGAAATGTGTAATTGGACAATGTATTTCATTACAGAGAACAGTTAACCTTTGTATACCTCTGACCAGGGGTGCTCAAGCTTTTACATGCCACTGTAAATTGTGAAATGGAGTTCAAAGACAGCTAAGCAAGTTGAAGATGAAATCATCTAAAAAAAATACTGTATATACAATTGTGCTCAAAAGTTTACGTACCTCGGCAGAAATTTTGCTCTCTTGGTCTTTTTTCAGAGAATATGAATGATAACACCAAAACTTTTTCCCCACACATGGTTAGTGGTTGGGTGAAGCCATTTATTGTCAAACTACTGTGTTTTCTATTTTTAAGTCATAATGAAAACCCAAAACATCCAAATGACACTGATCAAAGTTCACGTACCCCATTTCTTAATACTCTGTATTGCCTCCTCTAACATTAATGAGAGCTTGAAGTCTTTTGTGGTAGTTGTGGATGAGGCTTTTTATTTTCTCAGATGGTAAAGCTGCCCACTCTTCTTGGCAAAAAATCTCCAGTTCGTGTAAATTCCTGTGCTGTCTAGCATGAACTGCGTACTTGAGATCTACCCAGAGTGGCTCAATGATATTGAGGTCAGGAGACTGAGATGGCCACTCTAGAACCTTCACTTTGTTCTGCTGTAGCCAATAACAGGTTGACTTGGCCTTATGTTTTGTATTGTTGTCATGTTGGTACGTCCAAGTACGTCCCATGCGCAGCTTCCGGGCTACATTCATCTTTCATTCAACTTTGACCAAGTTTCCTGTGCCTTTGTAGCTCACATATCCCCAAAAGAGCATCAATCCACCTCCGTGCTTTACATTAGGAATGGTGTTCCTTTCTTCATAGGCCTTGTTGACCTCTCTTCAAATGTAACATTTATAGTCGTTGCCAAAAGGTTCAATTTTGGTCTCATCACTCCAAATTACCTTGTTCTAGAAATTTTGAGGCTTGTCTCTGTGCTGTTTTGCCCATTGTAGGTGAGATACTTTGTGGCATTTGTGCAGTAATGGCTTTCTTCTGGTGACTCGACCAGGCAGCCCATTTTTCTTCAAGTGCCTCCTTAGGCTAGGTTCACATTGCGTTAGCAGCAGCCTGTTCAGCACATACACTAACGGGCTGCTGCTAGTGCAAGTGCTGGTGTTTGCATCCCACTAGCGCAGATAGAGCTCTGCTAGCTCTATCTGCGCTAGCAGTGACGGACCCGGAAACGCTGCAGCCCGCGTCTCAGGGTCCGTCACGTGGCATAACGTGGTGTAACGTAGTCCGTTAACAACGCCATTGAATGCAATGGCAGACGCATCGCTAGCGCACGCCCACAATGGGCGTGCGCTAGCGATGCGTCTGCCATTGCATTCAATGGCGTTGTTAACGGACTACGTTACACCACGTTATGCCACGGTGTAACGTAGTCCGTTAAACGGGTCACACTAACGCTGTGTGAACCCAGCCTTATTGTGCATCTTGAAACAGTCACACCACTAGTTTTCAGAGATTCCAGTATTTAAGCTGATGCTATTTGTGTGTTTTTCTTTGCATCCTAAACAATTTTCCTGGTAGTTGTGGACAACATTTTTGTTGGGCTACCTGACCATGGTTTTGTTTTTAAGGAGCCGCTGATTTTCCATTTGTTAATTACAGTTTGAAAGCTGCTGACTGGCATTATCAATTCCCTGGATGACTTTTTATCCCTTTCCTGTTTTAGTTACCTTTTCCCATAGATCCGTTGACAGTTCTTTTCCTTTCCCCATGACTCACAATCCAGAAACGTCAGTGGCTGGATGAAAGATGCAAGAGTCTGTCTTTATCCCAGAAACTCAGCTTTTATGCATACACACTGATTACAAGCAAACAGGTGAGGATGTTACCTTATGTAGCCATTCAAACCCATTTGTGTAAACTTCAGTGCATGCCATCAGGCCAAAATCACCAGGGTATGTGAACTTTTTATCAGGGTCATTTGGATGTTTTGGGTTGTCATTATGATTTAAAAAGAGAAAAAACAGTAGTTTGACAATAAATGGCTTCATCCAACCACTATCCATGAGTGGAGAAAAAGGTTTGTTGTTACCATTCATATTCTCTGAAAAAAGGACAAGAAAGCAAAAATTCTCCTGAGGTATGTAAACTGCTGAGCACAACTGTGCGTGTATGTATGTGTGTATGTATGTGTGTGTGTATATATATATATATATATATATATATATATATATATATATATATATATATATAAATGTTCTTCACCTGCGCTGTCTACAAAAAACGAACAATGAAATAAAAAATCCGTATAATGAAGTGAAATAGATAAATAAATGAATAAGAGAGTACTTACTTAATGAATGATCATTGACTATGCAATGAATGTTGTGGTAGGTCCTTAAAATGCTACTAGGATCTTTGAGGAGTGAAAGAAAAAGGCGTAAATGTTTATATTGATGAGTGTAGTAGAACTGTATAGATTATAATGTTTACTCACTCGGGTATTGAATGGAAATATGCAATGGAGATGCTTGCATAGTGATGACCACGGTTACTTGTACTCCAGAGGTTTTTAGTGGATGCCCCAGCTAAAATAAATATACAACCTTTATATAGGTACTAGATGGTGGCCCGATTCTAACGCATTGGGTATTCTAGAATATGTATGTATGTATGTATGTATGTATGTATGTATGTATGTATGTATGTATGTATGTATGTATGTATATAGCAGCCACATAGTATATAGCACAGGCCACGTAGTATATAGGAGCCATGTAGTATATAGCAGACAAATACTACGTGGCCTGTGCTATATACATACATACATATTCTAAAATACCCGATGCGTTAATACAGGCCACGCAGTTTATAACACAGCCCAAACAGTATAATACACAGCCCACATACTATATAACACAGCCCACGCAGTATATAGCAGCCACGCAGTATATAACACAGGCGATTGTTATGGTTCTCAATGGCAAGAGAACATAGCCCAGCATACATAGGAACTAGCTCTTGGAAGGATGGAAACTTAAACTGACCATGAACTAAACCTGCCGCACAACTAACAGTAGCCGGGTAGCGTAGCCTGCGTTTTATCCCTAGACGCCCAGCGCCGGCCGGAGGACTAACTAATCCTGGCAGAGGAAAATATAGTCCTGGCTCACCTCTAGAGAAATTTCCCCGAAAGGCAGACAGAGGCCCCCACATATATTGGCGGTGATTTAAGATGAAAATGACAAACGTAGTATGAAAATAGGTTTAGCAAAATCGAGGTCCGCTTACTAGATAGCAGGAAGACAGAAAGGGTACTTTCATGGTCAGCTGAAAACCCTATCAATACACCATCCTGAAATTACTTTAAGACTCTAGTATTAACTCATAACATCAGAGTGGCAATTTCAGATCACAAGAGCTTTCCAGACACAGAAACAAAACTGCAGCTGTGAACTGGAACAAAATGCAAAAAACAAACAAGGACAAAAGTCCGACTTAGCTGGAAGTTGTCTGGTAGCAGGAACATGCACAGAAAGGCTTCTGATTACAATGTTGACCGGCATGGAAGTGACAGAGGAGCAAGGTTAAATAGCGACTCCCACATCCTGATGGGAACAGGTGAACAGAGGGGATGATGCACACAAGTTCAATTCCACCAGTGGCCACCGGGGGAGCCCAAAATCCAATTTCACAACAGGCGATTTAGTATATCACACAGCCCATGCAGTATACCACACTGCACATGTAGTATATAGCACAGCCCCGCAGTATATCACACAGCCCACGTAGTATTTAGCAGTATGGGCACCATATCCCTGTTAAAAAAAAAATAATTAAAATAAAAAATAGTGATATACTCACTCCACCGAAGCTCTAGCGATTCACGCGCAGCAGCCGCCATCTTCCGTTCCCAGGATACATTGCGAAATTACCCAGAAGACTTAGCGGTCTCACGAGACCGCTAAGTCTTCTGGGTAATTTCGCAATGCATGTCTGGGAACGGAAGATGGCGGCAGGCGCGAGCACATCGTCGGACGACTGAGGGTGAGAATAGCAGGTTTTTTGTTTTTTTATTATTTTTAACATTACTAAGCAGCATCAATAGTAAAAGTTGGGGACACACAGGGTTAAAAGCAGCGGTAACGGAGTGCATTACCCACGGCATAACGCGGTCCGTTACCGCTGGCATTAACCCTGTGTGAGCGGTGACTGGAGGGGAGTATGCGGGTGCCGGGCACTGACTGCAAAGGAGTAGGGAGGGACTAATCGGACTGTGCCCGTCGCTGATTGGTCGCGGCAGCCATGACAGGCAGCTGGCGAGACCAATCAGCGACACGGGATTTCCATGACGGAAGTTGCAGACAGAAAGACGGAAGTACCCCTTAGACAATTATATATATATATATAGATATTTTTGAGTGTATGTGGTCTTTTTTTTCTTAACACACAATCAACTTACTGCTGGAGGGAGTAGCGCAGGGTTCCATTTAGTTATAGGTACTTAAATGACCGTCAGATATTGGCTAACAAGGATTGCTGCGATTAGAGTTCCGAAAAGTGTAAGACACCGCTAGGTGTACCTATGGCAGAGCAGTGGGTTAGGGAGAGAGTTGCGGCAGGAGCCAAACGACTGCGAGACCTAGTGTGCCCCGGCCGGATGCAGCGCTGAGGTAGCGGTCAGAGGGGGCGGGCGGAGCTACCGGTGATGTCACCACGCTACTGGGCTAAAGAGAACAGGTGTGCTAATACAGCTAGCCAACCAACGCATTTCAAGGGCTCTGGCCCTCTTCATCAGGGTTAATGCTAACCGCATGTGTTCCTGCTCTTTTATATGTGCCCTACCCTCCTGTGTGTAATTACTGCCAGTACTCATTCAATTAGTGGATCCAATCTTGATTGAATGATTGTTTGTGTGCCAGTAAAGGAAGTTGCTAATTTGTGATTATGTGTTGGGCAGTGAATCTTAATTGAATTGCCTACTGGTTAGGGATTAAGGTGTGTATTCAGATGCACTAAGAACTAGGAAATTGTTAAAAGGTAAATACTTTTAGTTATAGAAAATTTAAAAAGCTTAGAAAATATATATAATGCATTTAAAAAATAATAAAAATAGAAATAAAATCTTGTCTCTCAATCAGACCAACTGAACATATAGACCACATCAGTATGTGTGGAATTATAGAGATACGCAAATATTAAAAATACATAAAATATGTCTTGTTATATATAAAATATTGGGGCTCTATAGCACTTGTTAGGCACCTGCCTATCTGTGTAGTTACCCATTAATAGTGTCGACCCAGGATATTTGTCGAACTCCATTGTTGTAACTTGTGTGCAAAACGGATGATATTATTATTGACAAGACTCTTACCGTCAGCCACCTGAGGGTTAGGATTTGGCCAGATAGCACGTCAAAAGAAGGCATAAAGTTCAATTTCCTGATTTTACCCTTTGGGTGCCAGATTGTCAAGGGAGAAAATCCATTTTGATTCTATTCTTGACATGGTTTTGATATAGTGGCCACCCCTTGGGTTCTTAGGTACGGTTTGATTACCGTAAAAGGAAATTCCCTGACATGATTTATTGTGTTTCTCATTGAAGTGTCGGGATAAGGGATGACCTTTGAAACCCTTTTGGATTTTGTTCAGATGTTCTTTTATGCGGACTTTTAGGGGTCTTTTAGTTCGGCCAACATAGATTTTCTCACATGGGCAACTGAGAATATAAATGACCCCTACAGAGTCACATGTGATTGAAGACTTGACGGAGTATTTGTGAATGCTATTTGTGTCTGTAAAAGATGTATATATTTTTCTGCCACATTTTATGTGTTTGCAGCAAAAACATCTACCACATGATTTGAACCTCCTAGTCTTAGTAGTTGGTACCTTATTTGTATTTGTAAGATTGCATAATACTGGTTTAGTAGTGGGAGCAAGCAGAATGCCCAAGTTTTGAGCTTTTGTATATACGAATATTGGATTCTGCGGTAACAAATCCCCAATATGTTTGTCGCCCTGTAATATAGGCCAATGTTTCCAGATTATGTTATTGAACTTTTTATACCCGGAATGAAACTGGGTGACTATGGGTAATTTGCATATCTGTTCCTGAAGCGTGAGTGGACCAGGGTTTTCATAAGTTTTAAATACCATCGTTTCTCTTGACATATGCATTATTTCATTTTTGGATTGGTGTAGGGCCAGTGAGTTATACCCCTTTTCCTCGAACTCGGCTGTCAAAAGATCGCTTTCTATGTTGTAGTCCTTTATATTTGTACAATTCTGTCTGATCGCATATATTGGCCCCTTGGAATGTTTGTCAGCCAAATGGGTAAATGGCAGCTGGTCATGTGAATAAAGCTATTGGAGTCAACATCCTTACGAAAACACTTCATAATTAGTTTGTTGTCTTCTACACAGATGGTTAGATCTAGAAAATTTACACTGGTTTTGCTTACAGTCGGTGTGAACTCCATGCCATAATTATTGTCATTTAGGTTTGAGATGAATAGTTGTAAAGTTGTGGATGGGCCATTCCAAATAAATATGATGTCGTCAATGAAGCGACGCCATAATATTAGTCCATCCAGCAATTTGCCATTCATATATATACATATAAATTTTGTAGGGATTCACTCGCTCAGGAGCATAGGAGGAAACAGGAGGCACATTCTCTTCAGCGTTCATGTAGGTTTATTCACTCCATAAACCATTTAAGTCAGCAAAACAAAGGTATACAGTCTTACAACAGACGGATAAGTCCTCAGTGTCCATAGTAGAGCTCCGCTCTCCCTCAGACCTGTAGGCATACAGGCTGTGCCATGTCCAGCACGTAGGCTCTCCAGCCTAAATATGGTCTCTGTGTGCTTCCAGGACGTCTGTCCCCACTTGGAACCGTCCAACACACAGGCCACTCTGCAGTATCCAGCCAAGACACATAGAAGTGTGTCCACTCTGACAGACTTCCAAACACTCACCAGCATGTGCCAAACACACCTCCATTATGTAGCCTGAAACCACACCCAGGCACATGATTAGACATGTGGTTCTGACATCACCACAGGTCCTGAAGAAAACAGACATAGATAGGCATGGTTATGCCCCTTACCCAGGGGTGAGGTATATGGGTAGCCAGACCCTTCCATCTCTCACAGCTACCCGTAACCCGGACCCAAATATACCAAACAATGCCTTATTACTTTATGTGCATTAAAGAAAACACTCCGGGTTACATCACAGCGACAAGCCTTCTCTGTGATACATACCTCCCGTCGACTATCCAACCTTTAGCCACGCTACATACCTCCCCCCTCTGCCTAAAGCCGTGGGGCTTGGCACTAGTCCTTAACCGACTAGAGACCCCTCTCAGTCGTCCCTGACAGTCAAAGCGTCTGTCTAAGTCAGGGCCTGGTATTGAACCCTTGTCACCTCGTCTGCTACAGGATCTCCTGCTGAGGTCACTTAACCCTGAGCTAACTGAGGCACCACTGCTTCTACCTGTTTCATCAGGCCACCTTCTCCCATGGTCTTTATTGCCTGAAGAGCAGTTCTTCCCTGTATCTCTATATCCTCTGTTAACTTCAGCTTGAGGACTTCCAGGCTTTAGAGCACCTCTTCGCCTCTTTGGCAGCTGTTTATTAACTTGCAGTCTCTCAAGTCTCAGCTGTTCTACCTCCCTTAGGTATGCCATGCGATATTCCAGGAGCATGCGGATATTCCTAAGACTCTCTCTGGATCCGACAACCAGGAACGGAACCATCCCATCTTCACCCATGACCTGGACCTCTTCATCAGCCGGTATCCTCAGTCTCTTCAGACCGGATTTATCCACCATCTCCTGCATCACTCTCCCAAGTTTCCCAATAACTTTCTCCACCAGAACTTTGGGTACTTGAACTGTGTCCTCTACTAAGCCCAGCCGACTAAGAGCTTTCCTTTCACGCTCCAAATGTCGAACGGCTTCATCATTCTTCAAAATGATCTTCTGCTTTGTACGGAGGCAGTGTAGGTGCATATCCCTCAGGACAGCCACCTGCTTCACTGTGACTTCCATAGTCGACAGTATCACCAACTGTTTAGTCTCTGGTGCCCAGTGCACACTACATGCTTCCACTGCTTTTCTGAAGGCCTCATGCACACCTTCACCGGTACAGGCTTCTTGCACCTCTTCGGGTACATCAATCACGGTCTTGTAGAGCGGGGTCTCACTCTCTTCATAGACAGATGGCTCCCTTTTTGCCTCTGACCTTTCCACCAAGACGTCTGTCACGACCGGGTGACTGTCTTGTTCCGCTTTTAGCACAAACTCTTCCTCAGTCTTGTCTTCTGCTTTATCCTTCGCCAAGATGGGCATTGGCAACTCCTCTGCCAGGCAACGACGCTCCTCCTCTCTCTGGAAAAGCTCATGCTGATGCTTTTCTTGAGCCACTCTGAGCATGTCCATATCTTTCAATATGGCCCTATTCATGGTTTGACATGCTGATAGGTGACCTCTGAGTTCAATGACCTCCTTCTCTAGGTCACCCACTTTGTGCTCCATCGCCAGTCTCAGGACCCTTTCTTGCTCGACTGTCTCTTTAAGCAGCTCTATCTCATGGTCCTGCTCTCTTTTGGCCAGCACATGTCGTACCACCAGTTCTTTAATTAAACTTTCAGACGGGGTCTCTTGCCGACTCACACTCTGCCTCTTCAGAGTTCCACCTGTTTCTGCATCCACCTCTATGGTCTCTCCTGGGCTCTCTGTCTGTTTACTCTTAGGTACCTCTGGACTCTTGGTAACTTTAGAGTTCTCCATCTCTTCAGCATTAGGTACTCTGGAGCCTTCATACTGAGCCACTTCACTCTTTCCGGGCATTGCAGATGTGGGTCTACTACAGGTCTGTTCAAACCCCAGCCCGTCACTAACTACCTCAGTGCTAGGCTTTGTCAGAGATAAAGTGACCTCCTCATCAAGGACAATAACGTTATCTGCACCTGACCCTTTCTCTTCCTCATCATTTTTCTTCTTAGAGGGTGTAACCTGTCCCGCCTTTCTGCGGCCCCCGCGACGAGAGGAAGATCTGTGATTTTTACTCGGCTCCTCCTTACTGCACTCCTTTCCCCTTGCGCTCGAGACAGTCTGGATAGGAGTCACCCCCTCTCACCCTGTCATCCTGGAACAGCAAGTCCCCTCTTAAACAGGTGTCAGACCCACACTTTCTTCCAGTCATCCGTAACTCTGGACTATTGACATTAGGTGGCGCTACTTTTTCTTTACACATCCCATTAATAGCAATCCACACAACCTGCTGCTGTAGTGGGGCTTCAATATGACCATTCCGTCTCTCCTCTGAACAACCCCACACTGCGTCAACTTCCCATATGTCTTCAAAGATCACAAAGTCCCGGTCCCTCTCAAATGGGTAGAACAAGTCTGGTGTTATACCGCCATCTTGGCACTTTTCATTTTTGGACATCTCAATGATCACTCTGTCCACAGTATAGTCAACAGTGACCCCATGAATGCAGCGAACATTGACCTTTTTCTCGGTTAGACAGAGAACGAGAGGAGTTCCCGTCGGAGTCACCTGACTCTTTGAGTCCAGCAGTCCAGATACTCCTTCACGGTGTAAGGCTGGTTTCACACTTGCGTTTTTATTTGCATGCGTTTTTTAAAAAAACGCATGTGTGAAAAACGCATGTAAACGCGGTAAAACGCATGCGTTTTTTAGACGCATGCGTTTTTATAGAAAAACACAAGAAAACACAAGAAAAAACAAGAAAAAACAAGAAAAAACAAGAAAACCCTAACCCTACCCCTACCCCTAACCCTAAACGTGACTGAAATACGTGGCACTTAAATACGTGGCACGTGGCACTTAAATACGTGGCACGTGGCACTTAAATATGTGGCACGTGGCACTTAAATACGTGATACGTGGCACTTAAATACGTGGCACGTGGCACTTAAATATGTGGCACGTGGCACTTAAATACGTGGCACGTGGCACTTATATACGTGGCACGTGGCACTTAAATATGTGGTACTTAAATACGTGGCACTTAAATACGTGGCACGTGGCACTTTAATACGTGGCACGTGGCACTTAAATATGTGGCACGTGGCACTTAAATACGTGGCACGTGGCATATGTGGCACTGAAATACGTGATACGTGGCACTTAAATACGTGGCACGTGGCACTTAAATATGTGGCACGTGGCACTTAAATACGTGGCACGTGGCACTTAAATACGTGGCACGTGGCACTTAAATATGTGGTACTTAAATACGTGGCACTTAAATACGTGGCACGTGGCACTTTAATACGTGGCACGTGGCACTTAAATATGTGGCACGTGGCACTTAAATACGTGGCACGTGGCATACGTGGCACTGAAATACGTGATACGTGGCACTTAAATACGTGGCAATATGACTGTCAGAAAATGTTCATTAAACGGTTAGGGGTGAGGTTAGGGGTAGAGTTAGGGTTAGGGTTTGGATCCCTTTATCACCTTGATGGTGGTGGGTGGCTTTTCAGTGTGTTTTCTGGTTTTTTCCTATAAAAACGCATGCGTTTTTAGCGCAAACAAACGCATGTGCTTAAAAACGCATGCGTTTACATAGACAGCAATGCATTTTTTTGCCGCGAAAAAACGCATGCGTTTTTTCGCGGCAAAAAAACGCGCAAGAAAATACTGCAGGTAGCATTTTTGAAAATGAACGCATGCAGACAAAAAACGCATGCGTTTGAAAACGCGACCAAACGCATGTGCAAAAAAAACGCATGCGTTTTCAATGTTAAATATAGGAAAAAAACGCATGCGTTTTTTGTGCAAAAAACGCTGCAGACAAAAACGCAAGTGTGAAACCAGCCTAACATAACAGTACACACCTGTGGGCTGTCAACAAATGGGAAGTCTATGCCGCACTCGGAATACACAAAACACAAACATTGTTGTTCCTTTTGAAAGCTCCACCCCTTTTTGGGTCACCACCCCCTTGTGGGCTACCGCCCCCTTGTGGACCATTTTCTCCTTTAGGGCCACCACCCCTTTTAGGGACTCCACCCCCTTTTGGGCAACTACCCCCTTTTGAGACGCAGCCCCTTTTTTGCCAACCATAATTATTTGGGCACCGCTCCGTTTTTGGGACTCCACCCACTTTTAGGGACACCACCCCACTCTGGGGTACACCCCGTGGACTTCCCACAGCACTCTCAGGCCCCAGTTCGCACAGGACACCAATGTGACTCTGGCCCTTTAAGAGTCTGCACACTAAACCAGCAATGTCTTTTTTTTTTTTTTCTCTTTTCTCTCTTTGCTGCAACCGCGCTGCACAGCTCAACCGCAGACTTCGTGGACCCGCCGATCCACAGCAAGCAGCTTGTCACCTTCGTGGACCCGCCGATCCACAGCAAGCCGCTTGTCACCTTCGTGACCCCACCGAGCCACAGCAAACTTCATGACCTCACCGAGCCACAGCAAGCTGACTCTCAGGAAAAAAAAACTCAGTCTCTCACTGACCCCGGTCAGAACACCACAGACTCCGGTCTGTTACGCACCCGGCTTTACACACAGCCCAAACATAGTTTTTCACTGACCCTGGTCAGTATCACATGGTTTCCAGACCGTTACCTGTTGGTGGCGGCCACACAGGTTCCCGGATCCCTCTTCTCCTCAGAGGTATCCACAAACTGCAGTTCTCACTGACCCCGATCAGTTTTTACTCACGGTTTTTCAAGACCGTCCAATCTTCTGGCTCAGACCAGCCAGCACTGCAAGACGTGCTCCTTGGATCTTTGCCCGCATCCGAAACACCAATTGTAGGGATTCACTCACTCAGGTGCATAGGAGGAAACAGGAGGCACATTCTCTTCAGCGTTCATGTAGGTTTATTCACTCCATAAACCATTTAAGTCAGCAAAACAAAGGTATACAGTCTTACAACAGACGGATAAGTCCTCAGTGTCCATAGTAGAGCTCCGCTCTCCCTCAGACCTGTAGGCATACAGGCTGTGCCATGTCCAGCACGTAGGGTCTCCAGCCTAAATATGGTCTCTGTGTGCTTCCAGGATGTCTGTCCCCACTTGGAACCGTCCAACACACAGGCCACTCTGCAGTATCCAGCCAAGACACATAGAAGTGTGTCCACTCTGACAGACTTCCAAACACTCACCAGCATGTGCCAAACACACCTCCATTATGTAGCCTGAAACCACACCCAGGCACCTGTCACATGATTAGACATGTGGTTCTGACATCACCACAGGTCCTGAAGAAAACAGACATAGATAGGCATGGTTATGCCCCTTACCCAGGGGTGAGGTATATGGGTAGCCAGACCCTCCCATCTCTCACAGCTACCCGTAACCCGGACCCAAATATACCAAACAATGCCTTATTACTTTATGTGCATTAAAGAAAACACTCCGGGTTACATCACAGCGACAAGCCTTCTCTGTGATACATACCTCCCGTCGACTATCCAACCTTTAGCCACTCTACAATATATAAATATATATATATATATATATATATATATATATATATTGCTCAAAAATATAAAGTGAACACTAAAATACCACATCCTAGATAGCTCTGAATGAAATATTCCAGTAGCAAATTTTTATTCATTGCATAGTGGAATGTGTTCAGAACAATAAAACATAACAATTGCCAATGTAAATCAAAATGAATATCTGGAATTGGAATGATACTCAAAATCAAAGTGGAAAATCAAATTACAGGCTGATCCAACTTCAGTGGAAATGCCTCAGAGTCATGACAAGGAAAAGATGCTCAGTTTGTGTGTGGCCTCCACGTGCCTGTATGACCCCCCTACTGTACAACGCCTGGGCATGCTCCTGATGAGACAGCGGATGTTTTCCTGAGGGATCTCCTCCCAGACCTGGACTAAAGCATCCACCAACTTCTGGACAGTCTGTGGTGTAACATGATGTTGGTGGATGGAGCATGGAGCAAGACATGATGTCTCAGATGTGCTCAATCAGATTCTGGTCTATGGAACGGGCGGGCTAGTCCATAGCTTCAATGCTTTCATCTTGCAGGAACTGCTGACACACTCCAGCCACATGAGGTCTGGCATTGTCCTGCATTAGGAGGAACCCAGGGCCAACCGCACCAGCATATGGTCTCACAAGGGGTCTGAGGATCTCATCTCAGTACCTGATGGCAGTCAGGCTACCTCTTGAGTGAACATGGAGGGCTGTGCCTCCAAAGAAATGCCACCCCACACCATTACTGACCCACTGCCAAACCGGTCATGCTGAATGATGTTGCAGGCAGCAGATCTCTCTGCATCTCCAGACTCTGTCACATCTCTCACATGTACTCAGTGTGAACTTGCTTTCATCTGTGAAGGGCACAGGGCGCCAGTGGCAAATTTGCCAATCCCGGTGTTCTGTGGCAAATGCCAAGCATCCTGCACGGTGTTGGACTGTGAACACAACCCCATCTGTGGACGGGGGGCCACTCAGACCATCCTCATTGAGTCAGTTTCTAACCTTTTGTGCAGACACATGCACATGTGTGGCCTGCTGGAGGTAATTTTGCAGGGCTCTGGCAGTGCTCCTCCTGTTCCTCCTTGCACAAAGACGGAGTTAGCGGTTCTTCTGCTGGGTTGTTGCCCTCCTACGGCCCCCTCCATGTCTCCTGGTGTACTGCCCTGTCTCCTGGTAGTGCCTCCAGCCTCTGGACACTACGCTGATGGACACAGTAAACCTTCTTGACACAGCTCGCATTGATGTGCCATCCTGGATGAGCTGTACTACCTGAGCCACTTGTGTGGGTTGTAGAGTCTGTCTCATGCTACCATGAGTGTTAAAGCACAACCAACATTCAAGTGACCAAAATATCAGCCAGAAAGCATTGGTACTGAGATGTGGTCTGTGGTCCCCACCTGCAGAACCACTCCTTTATTGAGGGTGTCTTGATAATTGCCAATAATTTCCATCTGTTGTCTTTTCCATTTGCACAACAGCATGTGAAATTGATTGTCAATAGTGTTGAGCGATACCTTCCGATATCGGAAAGTATCGGTATCGGAAAGTATCGGCCGATACCGTCAAAGTATCGGATCTAATCCGATACCGATACCCGATCCCAATGCAAGTCAACGGGACAAAAATATCGGAATTAAAATAAACCCTTTCTTTCCTTGTAGGTTCATTCTACATGAAGGAAAACAACTAAGAATAATGTAGGATGTATTGGGGGAGGTGGCGGAGACATTAAAGGCACAGAGGTTTAGCCCAATCAAATAGAATAGCAGGATTTTTTTTTTTTATGACGTTCGGCGTTAGAAAGATTTTGACTATGTTAATTTTTTTTTTATTTTGTCAGATATTGATGTTTCACTACTTCCACGCCCTTCACCTTCTTTTTTACTTCTCCCACACTTTCTTCTTCATTATCCTCATCATCAGCTTCTTTGACATCAACTTCTTCACCTTATTCATCTTCTTCTTCATCTTCTACCTATTATTTTTTTTGTTACATTGTTCATATTCTTTTTATTTTACTATTATCTGCTTCATATTCAACTTCTTCATCATATTCTTATTTGTGACAGGCATTCCCGTAGTTGTTATCTATTCTATAAAAGTTTGAAGATTGCACCTTCCGTTCTGCCTGTCACAAAAGAGTTACATTTGTCCGCGTTCAGTTTGGCCTGCAGCATCAGGCTTTATCCAGGGGCACCACGAGGAGGAACGGACTCACCCCCATATACTGCTTAGTCTTCTTCTGCTTATAATTTAGATAATATCTTTTGCTCTGATATTTAGTCTTATGCTTAATGTTCTTCTGCTCTTTGTTCTGCAGCCTCTTGTTCTTCTGCTTCTCGGTTTTCCAGGTCGTCGTCGTCGTCTCCAGGGTCGTCGTCATCGGGGTGGTCTTCAGGGTCATCGTCTCCAGGGTCGTCGTCATCTCAGTGGTTGTCGTCTCTGGTGTCGTCGTCATCTTAGGGGTGGTCTTCCGGGTCATCGTCTTTAGTCTCTTGAACTTGGAAATGTAGCAGAAGGTACAAGAAGGCTGAGAAAATGCCGAGAAACAGCTGATGGAACTGGAACTCGGATGGCTACCCGAATGTCCAAGAGCCAATGGAACTACCGAGGACCAGCTGACGTTACTGGAACCCGGTTACTAAGCAGGAGGTACCCGTGCCTGAAAGCACTACAAAGGACCACCTGACGTTGGTGGAACTCGGATACCCAGAGGGAGGCACCTAAGCCAAAGGCTCTGCCCGGAACCAGCTGACGGTACTGGAACCAGGATGGGGAGCAGAAGGTACAAGAGCAAAAGACACTGCCGAGAACCAGCTGACGGTACTGGAACCCGGATGGGTAGCCGAATGTCCAAGAGCCAATGGAACTACCGAGGACCAGCTGACGTTACTGGAACCCGGTTACTAAGCAGGAGGTACCCGTGCCTGAAAGCACTACCAAGGGCCACCTGACGTTGGTGGAACTCGGATACCCAGAGGGAGGCACCTAAGCCAAAGGCTCTGCCCGGAACCAGCTGATGGTACTGGAACCAGGATGGGGAGCAGAAGGTACAAGAGCAAAAGACACTGCCGAGAACCAGCTGACGGTACTGGAACCCGGATGGGTAGCCGAAGGTCCAAGAGCCAATGGAACTACCGAGGACCAGCTGACGTTACTGGAACCCGATTACTAAGCAGGAGGTACCCATGCCTGAAAGCACTACCAAGGACCACCTGACGTTGGTGGAACTCGGATACCCAGAAGGAGGCACCTAAGCCAAAGGCTCTGCCCGGAACCAGCTGACGGTGCTGGAACCAGGATGGGGACCTATTCAAGCTTGTCTTCCTAGAGCCCCAACTAGCAGTGTTGGAGCAAAGGGTCAGCAGGGGGAGCAGAGTGTAGGCCGAAGCCTGCACTGGCGTCAGCTTTGGGTCTGTTGTGTCTGCGTGGTGTTTGCAGGACACGTTGCCGGCTACACAGCAGGGGAACAGCTGGCGGTGCTGAACCCCACTGACACATTGGCGAGGTGTTTGGCTCTGTGCAGCCAGCACTTCTGGGCCCCAACTGGCGTTGTTAGAGCCCAGGGTCAGCAGGAGGAGGAGAGGGAGCGGAGTGTAGGCCGAAGCCTGCACTGGTGGCAGCTTTGTGTCTGCGTGGCTGTTGCAGGACACGATGCCGGCTACACAGCAGGGGAACAGCTGGCGGTGCTGAACCCCACTGACAGAGTGGCGTGTGTTTTGCTCTGTGCAGCCAGCACTTCCGGACAGCAACTAGCGGTGTTGGAGCCCGGGCTCTGCAGGTGGAGCAGAGTGTAGGCCGAAGCCTAATTGAACCGATTTTAAAGGTAACCTTTAACCCCCCCTCAGGGGTTACAAACTACAAGAGCCACAGCTTGGGCAGCAGTAATGCTGCACAAGTCAAAGGTTGCTCTTTTAATTTTGCTCCTTGCACACGCAGAAAGAAACACGTATAACATTTAGGCCCTTAAGCAGTCAAACTGTTTTGGAGGCGTGAGTTCCCTTTGTAATGAGATGCAGCACAGCTGTCAAAAATCCCACCTTGGTGTTGGGCGCGGCCTCCTGAGCGTCGTTATTTGCTGAACAGGAGTCTGCGCTGTCGTGTTATCCCTTGGCCTTGCGCTGTTAGCGCTGCCCATCTTCTGACATCATTTAATGTTGGCCGGTGCGGTTCGCGATGACCATGAATCCCAGCCCCGCAGTGTCTTTACATTGTTAAAACACTGTGGGGATGGGATTCATGGCCTGGCGCAGTACATATGTTCGCCTCTCACACTCGGGTCCGTACACCTGCTTCAGACTGTGCGGCGTCAGCTGATCCCTTGTCGCATGCCACGGCCATGAAGCTGCACAGTCTGAAGAAGGCCGAAGGAGATGAGGGACAGGCGAACATATGCACTGCTCATGCCCATCAATCACACCCTCGCAGTCCAAATAAATAAGACACAGAGGGGCGTTGTGTGGGCCAGGGCGGCCGCAGAGGCGCAGCCAGCCAAACAATGATGCCAGAAGACGGGCAGCGCTACCAAGGGGGTTGCAGCGTGTCATTACAAAGGAAAGTCACACCTCAGGGACTTTTTAATGGTCACAGAGGACACATTTTAGACGTGTTCAGGTCCACGTGTGCAAGGGGAATAAGTTTCTGAGCCACCTTGCACACATGCAGCATTACTGCTGTACAAGGTGGCTGTGAAACATACAAACGCCTGGGGGAGGGGGGACAGGTTCCCTTCAATTTCAGTTCTTGTGTCTGCGTGGCTGTTGCAGGACACGATGCCGGCTACACAGCAGGGGAACAGCTGGTGGTGCTGATCCCCACTGACACATTGGCGAGGTGTTTGGCTCTGTGCAGCCAGCACTTCTGGGCCCCAACTGGCATTGTTAGAGCCCAGGGTCAGCAGGAGGAGGAGAGGGAGCGGAGTGTAGGCCGAAGCCTGCACTGGTGGCAGCTTTGTGTCTGCGTGGCTGTTGCAGGACACGATGCCGGCTACACAGCAGGGGAACAGCTGGCGGTGCTGAACCCCACTGACAGAGTGGCGTGTGTTTTGCTCTGTGCAGCCAGCACTTCCGGACAGCAACTAGCGGTGTTGGAGCCCGGGCTCTGCAGGTGGAGCAGAGTGTAGGCCGAAGCCTAATTGAACCAATTTTAAAGGTAACCTTTAACCCCCACTCAGGTGTTACAAACTAGAAGAGCCACGCCTTATGCAACAGTAGTGCTGCACAAGTCAAAGGTTGCTCTTTTAATTTTGTTCCTTGCACAAGCTGAATGAAACACGTACAACATTTTGGCCCTTATACAGTCAATCTGTCTTGGAGGCGGGAGTTCCCTCCATAATGAGACGCAGCACAGCTGGCAAAAATACCACCTTGGTGCTTGGCGCGGCCTCCTGAGCATCGCATTTTGATGTACAGGAGTCTGCGTTGTTGCGTTATCCCTTGGCCATGCGCTGCCCGTCTTCTGACATTTTTTCATGTCGGCTGGTGCGGTTCGCGATGCCCATGAATCCCAGCCCCGCAGTGTCTTTACAGTGTTTCACACTGCGGGGCTGGGATTCATTGCCTGGCGCAGTACATATGTTCGCCTATCGCTCGTGTCCTTACACCTACTACAGACTGTGTGGCGTCAGCTGATCCCTTATCGCATGCCACGGCCATGAAGCCGCACAGTCTGAAGAAGGCGGAAGGAGCAGAGTGACAGCCTGGCGAAGATATGCACTGCTCATGCCCGTCAATCACACCCTCGCAGTCAAAATAAATAAGACATCGAGGGGCGTTGTGTCGGGCAGGGCGGCCGCAGAGGCGCAGCCAGCCAAACAATGATGCCAGAAGACGGGCAGCGCTACCAAGGGGGTGGCAGCGTGTCATTACAAAGGAAAGTCACACCTCAGGGACGGTTTAATGGTCACAGAGGACACATTTTAGACGTGTTCAGTTCCACGTGTGCAAGGGGAATAAGTTTCTGAGCCACCTTGCACACATGCAGCATTACTGCTGTACAAGGTGGCTGTGAAACATACAAACGCCTGGGGGAGGGGGGACAGGTTCCCTTCAATTTCAGTTCTTGTGTCTGCGTGGTTGTTGCAGGACACGATGCCGGCTACACAGCAGGGGAACAGCTGGCGGTGCTGAACCCCACTGACAGAGTGGCGTGTGTTTGGCTCTGTGCAGCCAGCACTTCTGGGCCCCAACTGGCGGTGTTAGAGCCCAGGGTCAGCAGGAGGAGTAGAGGGAGCAGAGTGTAGGCCGAAGCCTGCACTGGCGGCAGCTTTAGGTCTGTTGTGTCTGCGTGGCTGTTGCAGGACACGTTGCCGGCTACACAGCAGGGGTACAGCTGGCGGGCGTTGCTGAACCCCACTGACACATTGGCTGGTGTTTTTCTCTGTGCAGCTAGCACATCTGGGCACCAACTGGCGGTGTTAGAGCCCAGGGTCAGCAGGAGGAGCATAGTGTAGGCCGAAGCCTGCACTGGAGCAAGTTGAAAGGGAACCTTTAACCCCCCTACCCAGGGGTTTGTAGCTGAAAGAGGCATATTGTACAGCACTAATGCTGGAAAAGGTAAACTTAGCTCTTTTAATTATGGTCCTTGCAAATGCTGAACTTGACACTTAAGAAATGTGTTCCCTCACACCGTTAAACCATCCGGTCGGAGGGACTTTCCTTTGTCATGTGACGCAGCACAGCTGTCATTCTTACCCCCTTGGCGCCGTGCGCCGCCTCCTCAGCGTTGTTTGAATCTGTCCCGGAGCCTGCGCTGTTATGTTAGCCCTTGTCCATGCACACAGTTTGCGCTGCCCATCTTCTGACATCATTTGGTGTCAGGCTGGCTGCGCCTGTGCGGCTGCGCTGGCCAAGATCCCGCCTCGCTGTGTCATCTAATGTAATCACTCTGCGGACCTGTGATCCATGGGCATGCGCAGTGCATATCCTTGCCTCTCACTCCCCTCCTTCCAGCTTCTTCAGACTGTGCGGCGTCATGGCCGTGGCATGCTATTAGGGATCAGCTGATGGCGCACAGTCTGAAGAAGGCTGAGGGAGATGAGAGAGAGGCGGAGGTTAAGATATGCACTGCGCATGCCCATGGATCACAGGTCCGCAGAGTGATTACATTAGATGACACAGCGAGGCGGGATCTTGGCCAGCGCAGCCGCACAGGCGCAGCCAGCCTGACACCAAATGATGTCAGAAGATGGGCAGCGCAAACTGTGTGCATGGCCAAGGGCTAACCTAACAGCGCAGGCTCCGGGACAGATTCAAACAACGCTGAGGAGGCGGCGCACGGCGCCAAGGGGGTAAGAATGACAGCTGTGCTGCGTCACATGACAAAGGAAAGTCCCTCCGACCGGACGGTTTAACGGTGTGAGGGGACACATTTCATAAGTGTCAAGTTCAGCGTTTGCAAGGAGCACCACAAAAAGAGCCACTTTTTCCTTTTGCATCATTATTACTGCTGCACAAGGTGGCTCTTTCAGTAACAAACGCCTGGGAGGGGGGTGGCTTCCAGGTTCCCTTAAATTTAAGTTGTTGTGTCTGCGTGGCTGTTGCAGGACACGTTGCCGGCTACACAGCAGGGGAGCAGCAGGCATTACTGAACCCCACTAACACATTGGCGAGGTGTTTGGCTCTGTGCGGAGAGCACTTCCGGACAACAACTAGCGGTGTTGGAGCCCAGGGACAGCAGGATGAGGAGGAGGAGGTGGAGGAGATAGGAGGGATTGCCACACACACAGCTGGGGAACAGCTGACGTTACTGAACCCCAATAACAGAGGAGCGACTGTTGACTGTGCGGACTGCACTTCTGGACAACAACTAGCGGTGTTGGAGCCCAGGGACAGCAGGATGAGGAGGAGGAGGTGGAGGAGATAGGAGGGATTGCCACACACACAGCTGGGGAACAGCTGACGTTACTGAACCCCAATAACAGAGGAGCGACTGTTGACTGTGCGGACAGCACTTCTGGACAACAACTAGCGGTGTTGGAGCCCAGGGACAGCAGGATGAGGAGGAGGAGGTGGAGGAGATAGGAGGGATTGCCACACACACAGCTGGGGAACAGCTGACGTTACTGAACCCCAATAACAGAGGAGCGACTGTTGACTGTGCGGACAGCACTTCCAGGCAACAACTAGCAGTGTTGGAGCCCAGGGACAGAAGGAGGAGGAGGTGGAGGAGAGAGGAGGGATTGCCACACACACAGCTGGGGAACAGCTGACGTTACTGAACCCCAATAACAGAGGAGCGACTGTTGACTGTGCGGACAGCACTTCTGGACAACAACTAGCGGTGTTGGAGCCCAGGGACAGCAGGATGAGGAGGAGGAGGTGGAGGAGATAGGAGGGATTGCCACACACACAGCTGGGGAACAGCTGACGTTACTGAACCCCAATAACAGAGGAGCGACTGTTGACTGTGCGGACAGCACTTCCGGACAACAACTAGCGGTGTTGGAGCCCAGGGACAGCAGGATGAGGAGGAGGAGGTGGAGGAGATAGGAGGGATTGCCACACACACAGCTGGGGAACAGCTGACGTTACTGAACCCCAATAACAGAGGAGCGACTGTTGACTGTGCGGACAGCACTTCTGGACAACAACTAGCGGTGTTGGAGCCCAGGGACAGCAGGATGAGGAGGAGGAGGTGGAGGAGATAGGAGGGATTGCCACACACACAGCTGGGGAACAGCTGACGTTACTGAACCCCAATAACAGAGGAGCGACTGTTGACTGTGCGGACAGCACTTCCAGGCAACAACTAGCAGTGTTGGAGCCCAGGGACAGAAGGAGGAGGAGGTGGAGGAGAGAGGAGGGATTGCCACACACACAGCTGGGGAACAGCTGACGTTACTGAACCCCAATAACAGAGGAGCGACTGTTGACTGTGCGGACAGCACTTCTGGACAACAACTAGCGGTGTTGGAGCCCAGGGACAGCAGGAGGAGCAGAGGAACACAGTGTAGGCCGAAGTCCAATTGGAGAAAGTCGAAAAAGAACCTTTAACCCCCCCCCCCAAGGCGTTTGTAGCTGAAAGAGCCAGCTTGTGCAGCACAAAGGATGCAAAAGGAAAAGGTGGCTCTTGTCATTATGCTCCTTGCAAACACAGAACTAAACACATATTATAAAATGTGTCCCCTGATACCGTGAGACCGTCCCGGAGGTGGGACTTTCCTTCGTAATATAACGCAGCACAGCCGTCATTCCTACCCCCTTGGCGCCGTGCGTCGGCTCCTCAGCGTTGTTTAATTCCGTCCCGGAGCCTGCGCTGTTATGTTATCCCTTGGCCAGGCACACTTAGCGCTGCCCATCTTCTGACATCATTTGGTGTCAGTCTGGCTGCGCCTGTGCGGATGCACTGGCCAAGAGCCCGCCTCGCAGTGTCATCTAATGTAATCCAACTGCGGGACTGGGATCCTTGGCCATGCGCAGTGCATATTCTCGCCTCTCACTCCCCTCCCTACGGCTTCTTCAGACTGTGCGGCGTCACGGCCGTGGCATGCTATTAGGGATCAGCTGACGGCGCACAGTCTATAGAAGGCGTAGGGAGATGAGTGAGAGGCGGAGGTTCAGATATGCACTGCGCATGTCCATGGATCTCAGGCCTGCAGTGGGATTAAATCAGTAGACACTGCGAGGCGGGATCTCGGCCAGCGCGGCCGCACAGGCGCAGCCAGCCTGACACCAAATGATGTCAGAAGACGGGCAGCGCTAAGTGTGCCTGGCCGAGGGATAACCTAACAGCGCAGGCTTCGAGACAGAATCAAACAACGCTGAGGAGCCGGCGCACGTCGCCGGGGGGGTAAGAATGACAGCTATGCTGCGTCACATTACGAAGGAAAGTCCCACCTCCGGGATGGTTTTACGGTATCAGTGGACACATTTTATAAGTGTTAAGTAGTGTTGAGCATTCCGATACCACAAGTATCGGGTATCGGCCGATACTTGCGGGTATCGGAATTCCGATACCGAGATCCGATACTTTTGTGGTATCGGGAATCGGTATCGGGATTAATATCAATGTGTAAAATAAAGAATTAAAAAAAAAATAGGGATATACTCACCTCTCCGACGCAGCCTGGACTTCACCGCCGTAACCGGGAGCCGTTGTACCTAAGAATGCGCGCTTGAAGGGCCTTAGATGAGGTCACTGCGCTCTGATTGGTCCGTAGCGGTCGCATGACCGCTACGCGATCAATCACAAAGCAGTGACGTCACCTAAGGTCTTTCAAGCGCTTGAAATACCTTAGAAGACGTCACTGCTTTGTGATTGGTCGCGTAGCGGTCACGCGACCGCTACGCGACCAATCAGAAGCTGCGGACGTCTTCTAAGGTATTTCAAGCGCTTGAAAGACCTTAGGTGACGTCACTGCTTTGTGATTGGTCGCGTAGCGGTCACGCGACCGCTACGGACCAATCAGAGCGCAGTGACCTCATCTAAGGCCCTTCAAGCGCGCATTCTTAGGTACAACGGCTCCCGGTTACGGCGGTAAAGTCCAGGCTGCGTCGGAGGGTGAGTATATCCCTATTTTTTATTTTAATTCTTTCTTTTACACATTGATATGGATCCCAGGGCCTGAAGGAGAGTTTCCTCTCCTTCAGACCCTGGGAACCATACAGGATATCATCCGATACTTGAGTCCCATTGACTTGTATTGGTATCGGGTATCGGTATCGGATTAGATCCGATACTTTGCTGGTATCGGCCGATACTTTCCGATACCGATACTTTCAAGTATCGGATGGTATCGCTCAACACTAGTGTTAAGTTCTGCGCATGCACGGAGCAAAACAAAAATAGCTACCTTTTCCTTGTGCAGCATTACTGCTGCACAAGGTGGCTCTTTCAGTAACAAACGCCTTGGGGGGGGGACAGGTTCCCTTACATTTAAGTTGTTGTGTCAGCGTGGCGGTCGCAGGACACATTGCCGGCTACACAGCTGGGGATCAGCTGACGTTACTGAAACCCAATAACACTGGGTCGTATGTTTTGACTGTGCAGACGGCACTTCTGAGCCTCAACTGGCGGTGTTGGAGCCCAGGAATTAAAGTTCAGGTGGTAGAAAGATGAACACAACAGGAGACCTGAATACTGTAGACAGTCACCTAATTATTTAATCAGGAAGAGGAGTGGCAAATTCCTGCGAGATCCAGGCCTTGTTCATTTTCAGGAAAGTAAGCCGGTCAACATTATCGGAGGATAGTCGCATGCGATCGTCAGTTAGTACACCACCTGCAGCACTAAAGACGCGTTCCGATAGTACACTAGCTGCAGGGCAAGCCAGCACCTCCAATGCATACTGGCTTAGCTCTGGCCATGTATCCAGCTTTGAGACCCAAAACTTGAAAGGGGAAGAGCCGTCTGGGAGTACAGCAAGAGGGCAAGACATGTAGTCTGTCACCATCTGACGGAACCATTGCCTCCTGCTGACTGGAGCCATCTGTGATGGTGTAGACTTTTGTGGCGGGCACACAAAACTGTGCCACAGTTGGGCCATACTGGTCTTGCCTTGGGCAGAGGCACTGCTTCTGCTCCCTCTTTGTGCAGAGCCTCCTCCACTGCCTGGACGCACTGAGCTGCTTTGTAATGCACTAGCAGCACTTCTCTCAGTTGGAATGGAGAAGATGATGGAATTCACCAGTGTCTCTTGGTACTCCCGCATTTTTCGCTCCCGGTTCAACGGTGTGATGAGGCTTTCTATGATGTCCCGGTAGCAAGGATCGAGGAGGGTGAACACCCAATAATCAGACATGTTGAGAATGTGGGCGATGCGGCGGTCGTTTCTCAGGCACTGCAGCGTGTAATCCACCATGTGCTGCAGACTGCCAACTGGCCAAGAAACGCTGTCCCCTGCTGGAGGCGTGATCTCTGCCCGCTCGTCATCACCCCACCCTTGCTGTACACACTGAGTACTGGACAATTGTGTAACTCCCTCCTCTTGACAGATGTCTTCCTCCTCCATTGACTCCTCCTCATCCTCCTCACAAAGTGTCCCCTGCCTACGCGTTTGTGAGGAACCATGTGGTGCTGACTGTCCAGAAGATGATGGAAATGGTGAATCCTCATCCTCCACCTCTTCCACAACATCATCCCTTAGCGCTTGCAGTGATTTTTCAAGCAGGCAGATAAGGGGGACAGCCATGCTGACTAGTGCACCATCTGCACTCGCCATCCGCGTGGAATAATCGAAGGGACGCAAAACCTGGCAGACGTCCTTCATAGTGGCCCACTCTGTGGTTGTGAAGTCTGAACGGCACGGAGTGCGACTTCTTTGCGCCTGATGCAGCTGGTACTCCATTACAGCTTGCTGCTGCTCACACAACCGCTCCAGCGGTATGTAACGTGGAATTCCACCTGGTAGGTAGGTCACATATGATGCGATGTTCCGGCAGGCGGTGTCGGCGCTGCAGAGCCGCAATGCGCGATTTTGCCGTGCTGGAACGCCGCAAGTGAGCACACTCTAGGCGGACCTTGTGCAGCAGTGCATCAAGGTCCGGATAGTCCCTCAAAAAACTCTGCACGACCAAATTGAGCACATGTGCCAGACATGGGATGTGAGTGAGGTTGCCGAGGCCCAGAGCTGCCACCAGATTTCGGCCATTATCACACACTACCATGCCTGGCTGGAGATTCGCTGGCACAAACCACACATCGCTCTCCTGATTGATGGCATTCCAGAGCTCCTGCGCTGTGTGGCTTCAATTCCCCAAAGAAATTAATTTCAAGACGGCCTGTTGACGTTTAGCCACGGCTGTGCTCATGTCGGTCGTAACAGGTAAACGTTCATCACGGGTCCATGTGGAGGTGGACTGTGACGGCTCCTGCAGTGATGATTCTGAAGAACTGGTGTAAGAGGAGGAGTCAATGCGTACAGAATGGATTCCTGCAATCCTTGGAGTGGGCAGGACACGTCCTGCGCCACTCGCACGATCTGTACCCGGCTCAACAACATTAACCCAATGGGCAGTGAGGGAAAGGTATCGCCCCTGTCCATGTTGACTGGTCCACGCATCGGTGGTGAGGTGGACCTTGCTACTGACGGCGTTCAGTAGCGCGTGTTTTATGTGTCCCTCCACATGCTTGTGCAGGGCAGGGACAGCTTGCCTGCTGAAGTAAAAGCGGCTGGGCACATTGTACTGTGGGACTGCCAATGACATCAAGTCACGGAAGCTGTCAGTCTCCACCAGCCTGAATGACAGCATTTCCAGTGACAGAAGTTTGGCAATGCCTGCAGTCAGAGCCTGTGCTCGTGGGTGGTTTGACGAGAAAGGCCGCCTTTTCTCCCATGCCTGTACTACCGATGGCTGTAGACTGGGCTGGGAGTGTGTGGATGACTGGGAACGTGGTGCTGCGGGTGGAATTACAGTGGGTCTCTGGACAACAGGGCCAGAGGTTCTTCCACGGCGATCCTGGGAGGAAGCCGAACCAGCTGCGTGTGAGCTGGAGGAAGAGGCAACACGAGCTGAAGAGGTGGTAGCTGCCGCTGTTGGTTGGCCTAGCTCTTCAGTGTGTTTTTCGAACTCCGCCGCGTGCCTGGTGCGCACATGTTTCCACATGTTGGAGGTATTGAGGTTGCTGACATTTCGACCTCTTTTGACTTTGTGATGACACACCTTGCATTTGACATAGCAAATGTCATCTGCAACTGTGTCAAAAAAGGACCAGGCACTGCAAGTCTTGGGAGCGCCCTTTTTGGCTTTTGGAAGAGACATGCTCCTAACGGGTGCCAAAGCGGAGGCTGCAGGATCCGCAGTCTTCCCCCTCCCTCTCCCTCTTTGGCCCGTTCGGGGAATGTCTTCCTCAGAGCTGCTCCCACCACCTTCCTGTCCCTCACGCCAAGATGGATCAAGGACCTCATCATCTACACTACCCTCTGCCATCAACTGCTCCTCCTGGGTAGTCTCAGCAGCAGAGCACGCACCAGAAAGTGGCACCCGAGTGTCATCAGCGGATGCGTCCTGCGATGTGGTGACCAGAGGCACTGGCCCACCCGCCTCTTCAGACTCAGAGAGAAAAAGCTGTTGGGCATCACTGCACCCTGCCTCTTCTTCCATTTCTCCAATGCTGCTTGGCTGGCCCCCTGTTTCCAAGCCAAGAGATTCAGAGAACAGAAGTAGAGACGGCTCCTGTCCTGGGCTCTCTGTCTGCCTGGGCAATTTGGCAGGTGGTGAAGAGACAGATGGGTGCTCTCCAGTGCTCTGCGTCTGAGAGGATGTGGCACTAATTGAAGTCGATGCGTTAGCTGCCATCCATCTGACAACGGCTTCAATTTGTTCTTCACGCAGCAGCGGTGTACGGCGCTCTGCGACAAAGCTGCGCATGAAGGACTGTTCCCTGGTGAAACTGGGTGCTGAGGAGTCACCGGTGCCCGCAGCAGGCACAGAATCCCCATGTCCTCTCCCTGCTCCGCGCCCACGCCCACGTGCCTTACTCCCTGCCTTCTTCATCTTGGTTGACTGATAAAGATAAGCAGAAAAGTACTAACGGCTTTGTGTGCTTATTCCTGAACAGCTCCGAGTCCTAACAGGTATAAGAAACACTAATTTTCTAAAGTGTGGACTAGACTTTAATATGAGCTAATGTGGCCTACAGAAATGTAAAGTGGTGTGTTTGGTGAACTTTATTATTTATTTATTTTTGGGGGGCTGAACTGACAACAGAGAGAGCTGCACTCACACGGAGACCATGCAGACAGCCATAAACGGCGCTGCAAGGCCCAAAAACCCTCCTCTACGTTATCCTATGTAGTGTTTTTCCACAAGTTAGCTGGATACGGGTGGAAAGACACTAATAGGAATTTTTGGGAAAAATGTGCAGCAGCCTGCACTACTTAAAACAAAAGGAAAATTGATTTTACGGTATGACGCAGTGAAGAACCCTGAGCTGGATACAACCAGGCTATGGCTGCTCACAGACTACAGGGCGAGCTGCAGTCACACGGAGACCGTGCAGACAGCCGTAAACGGCGCTGCAAGGCCCAAAAACCCTCCTCTACTTTATCCTATGTAGTGTTTTTCCACAAGTTAGCTGGATACGGCTGGAAAGACACTAATAGGAATTTTTTGAAAAAATGTGCAGCAGCCTGCACTACTTAAAACAAAAGGAAAATTGATTTTACGGTATGACGCAGTGAAGAACCCTGAGCTGGATACAACCAGGCTATGGCTGCTCACAGACTACAGGGCGAGCTGCAGTCACACGGAGACCGTGCAGACAGCCATAAACGGCGCTGCAAGGCCCAAAAACCCTCCTCTACTTTATCCTATGTAGTGTTTTTCCACAAGTTAGCTGGATACGGGTGGAAAGTCACTAATAGGAATTATTAGAAAAAATGAGCAGCAGACTACACTACTTGAAAAAAAAAAAAAATAGAACAGTATGAGGCAATGAACCACCCTCCCTGAACTGAATACAACCAGCTATGGCCTATTGGCTGCATACAGACTAGAGAGTGGGCTGCACTCACACACACACACACACACACAGACCTTGCAGATCGCTGTGAAAACAGCGCTACAAGGCAAAAGCAAGGTGATTAGTTGGTGAACACAGCGGTTGCTAAATTAGCCTTGGAAAAGAACAATGAAGCAAATCGCTATCTCTAAACTGGTCCTCAGTCAGCAAACAGCGTCCTGTCACTAACTGAATTCACAGCAGAGTGAGCGCAAAATGGCGCCAGAGACTTTTAAACTGCAGCATGACATCATTTCAGCAGCCAATCACAGCCTTGCCAGTAGTTTCATGCCCTCCATGCTGAACAGGATGTGCCCACACTTGGAATCATTCTCATTGGCTGAATTCGTGCAAATTTGTGCAGTTTGAATCCTGGGAACTTCCGATTCCGGTATCCGATACGCGGCAAGTATCGGATCTCGGTATCGGAATTCCGATACTTGCGGTATCGGAATGCTCAAAACTAATTGTCAATCAATGTTGCTTCCTAAGTGGACAGTTTGATTTCACAGAAGTTTGATTTACTTTGAGTTATATTCTGTTGTTTAAGTGTTCCCTTTATTTTTTTGAGCAGTGTCCTTTTCCCTCTGTACCAGTTTGTCATTGTTAGTTTTGTTTACTGTAAGTGATATTTGTATTTTGATGTAACCCCTTCTCATGTACAGCACCATGGAATTAATGGTGCTATATAAATAAATAATAATAATAATAATAATAATAATAATAATAATAATATACATATACAGCTCTGGCAAAAATTAAGAGACCACTGCAAAATGTTCAGTTTGTCTGATTTTTCTCTTTATATGTATATTTTTGAGTAAAATGTAAATTGTTCTTTTATTCTATAAACTTCTGACAACATGTCTCCCAATTTCCAAGCAATACATTTTGTATTCTTTTTCTGACAAAGAAAAGTTTTCAATTTTTTTTTTAAAAACCCAGTGCTTCAGACCTCAAACAATGCAAAAAAAAAAAAAAAGCAAGTTCATAATCATTTAGAAACAACAATACTAATATTTTAACTCAGGAAGAGTTCAGAAATTAATATTTTGTGCAATAACTATGATTTTTATTCACAGCTTTCATGCGTCTTGGCATGATTTCCACCAGTCTTTCCCACTGCTTCTGATGCAAAAATTTAAGCAGTTCTTCTTTGTTTGATGGCTTGTGACTATCCGTCATCCTCTTGATTACCTTCCAGAGGTTTTCAATGGGGTTCAGGTCTGGAGATTGGGAAAAATAGGACACTGTAAAAATTTGGGCACCCTGCATGATTAGCACCTAATAGCACCCCCTTTTTGCAAGTATTACAGCTTGTAAGCACTTTTTGTAGCCAGTCAAGTATCTTTCAATGCTTGCTTGAGGGATTTTAATTTACTCTTCCTTCGAAAATTCTTCCATTTCTGTGAGATTCTTGGATCGTCTTGGATACACTGCTATTTTGAGGTTTAACAACATATTTTCAATGCTGTTCATATCAGGGTCATTGTAAACCTTCAGCTTGCACCTTTTGAGGTAGTTTATTGTGGATTTTGAAGTGTTGTTAGGATCATTATCCATTTATAGAAACCATCCTCTTTTCAAATTCAGCTTTTTTACAGATGGTGTTATGCTTGCATCAAGAATTTGTTGAAAATTCATTGAATCCATTCTTCTTTCTACCTGTGAAATGTTCCCCATGCCATTGGTTGAAACACAACCCCAAAGCATGATTGATCCACCCCCATGCCTAATGGTTGGTGAGAAGTTATTTTCCTGAAATTCTGTGCCCTTTTTTCTCCATAAATACCTTTGATCATTGTGGTCAAACAGTTCCATTTTAACCTCCTCAGTCCACATGACTTGTTTCTGTAACAACCCTGGAACCGGTTGTTACAGTGATGTTGCCTTCCCTTCAGGGAGGGTGATGTCACGCTTGAAGGCAAGGGAGATTCTCTATCAGGTAAGGCACTCACATTCAACACATGCTGAAACCAGGCCAGGAGGGGGAGGTCAGGACCCGGATTCATGGGAGCTTCCCTTAGCTATAGGCTTCCTGGTCTGGAGGAGGGTCAGACAGTTGTAGGGAGTCGAGAGGAGAGAGTGAGAGGAGAAGGATGTCTGGAACAGAGGGGCCGAGCAGCCATGTGGGAGCTGCGACACATGGAAAGAGTGAGAATTTGAAGGAGTTGAATAGTGGAGTTGCTTAGAGGAAAGGAGCACAGAGGAGGAAGAGGCTCAGGAGGGGAACAGCGGAAGCACACCCTAAGAGCCAGAGCGCAGAAACTGGGTACTGGGAGCCCAAGGTCGTGTTGTTCTCCAGGATGCGCAACTGAACCACAGGGCATAGGACTGTATGTCACTTGCCTGCATCAAGTCTGAGGTGAAGCAGTAACCTGAGAGCCCGGGTCATGATAGAGACCCTATAAACTAACTCGCACTGCCTATCGTACAGACATCTGTCTTAGGAAAGGAGAGAGGGGACTTTGCTACCAAGCTTCAAGCGGCAGGGATCTCACCAACTAAAGTAGCGCAAGTAGGAAAGGCTTACGGACCTCACCTGGGAGAGAGATCCCGTATTGCCTCCAAGCTGTCCGGACTACAGCTACCGTGCACTTGATACCCTGGACTGAGGACTGTTAACATCAGTAAACCAGGTAAAGACTGCAGACCTGTGCCCTCGTTCTTTGCCATACCATCCACCACACCATCGGTGCCCTACACCTGGGAAGCCCCGGGGACCCCACTTCACCTATGGGAAGAATCACCATCTTGCTGCATACGATTACCCCAGAGGACCCCTTTAAGCAGCGTCGGTCCTCACTAACCGAACACCACAGGTGGCATCATGAACATAGACATTATAAAGCCCCTTAACGATATTCCCCTTTAATTGGGCGCCCAGGGCCACGGACCGGGTCGCAGCCACCGTGACATCCCCTTTAACCCCTTCCCGACCTATGACGCATATGCTGCATCATGAAAGTCAGTGCCAAACCGACCTGTGACGCAGCGTATGCATCATGGCGGGATCGCGTTCCTGCGGGGCGAGTGAAAGGGTTAACTGAAATTTCAGCCGACCCGCAGGTACAAGGGGACTTGTACTTGAGCCCAAGGGGGGTGGCTTTGCCCCCTGCGGCTACGATCGCTCTGATTGACTGTTTCACTTTCAAAAGCCAATCAGAGCAATCATAATATTTCACCAATAAAACTTGGTAAAATATTACAATCCAGCCATGGCCAATGCTGCAATATCATTGGCCACACCTGGAGACCGCGATCTGCCCCCCACCACCGACTGACGGTGGCGATCTGCCGCCGCCATCAGTCTTTCCTCCCCTCCATACTGTCCTCCGCTGCCATCCGCTCCCCTCCATCCTGTCCTCCACTCCCCCCGTGGTCTGATCCCACTCCCCGTGGTCCAATCCCACCACCCGTACCTCCGAAGTCCCGATGTCACTCCCGTTGTACGTCCGTCTTCCTCCATGGGTGCCGCCATCTTCCAAAATGTCGGGCGCATGCGCAGTGCGCCCGCCGAATCTGCCAGCTGGCAGATTCATTCATTTATTCCAGGTACATGTTGATCACTGTGATAGACCCTATCACAGTGATAAAAAAAAATTGTAAATAACCCCCCCTTCATCACCCCCATAGGCAGGAAAATAATGAAATAAAGAAAATATATTTATTTCTATTTTTACACTAGGGTTAGAGTTAGAATTAGGGTTAGGGTTGGAATTAGGGTTAGGGTTGGAATTAGGGTTAGAATTAGGGATAGGGTTGGGATTGGGGTTGGAGTTAGAGTTAGGGTTCGAATTAGGGTAGGAATTTGGGTTAGGGGTGTGTTGGGGTTAGGGTTAGGCTTGTGGTTTGGGCTACGGTTAGAGTTGGGATTAGGGTTAGGGGTGTGTTGGGGTTAGGCTTTTGGCTAGGGTTATGGTTAGGGTTGGGATTAGGTTTAGGGGTGTGTTGGGGTTAGGGTTGGGATTAGGGTGAGGGGTGTGTTGGGGTTAGTGTTGGAGTTAGAATTGAGGTGTTTCCACTGTTTAGGCACATCAGGGGGTCTCCAAACGTGGCATGGCACCACCATTGATTCCAGCTAATCTTGAGTTCAAAAAGTCAAATGGTGCTCCCTCCCTTCCGAGCCCTGACGTGCGCTCAAACAGTGGTTTACCCAAACACATGGGGCATCAGCATACTCAGGAAAAATTGCACAACAACTTTGGGGGTCTAATTTCTCCTTGGGAAAATAAAAAAAATTTGGGGCTAAAAAATGATTTTTGTGGAAAAAAATGATTTTTTTATTTTCATGGCTCTGCATTATAAACTTCTGTGAAGCACTTAGGGGTTCAAAGTGCTCACCACACATCTAGATAAGTTCCTTCGGGGGTCTAGTTTCCAAAATGGGGTCACTTGTGGGGGGTTTCTACTGTCTAGCCACATCAGGGGCTCTGCAAATGTATTTCTATTTAATGTAGCTTTTGCTGGCAGTCTTCAAATTTATGTACGGTATTTCTAAAGAAGTAATATATTTCATTTATTATAAAGTCAATTTGCTAAATTTTATAGAACATCAGTTTGTCCTTCCTGCACATGAAGTCATATAAATACATTTGTATTAAGCATGCTATAAATTTACACAGGGTTGTACAGAGCTGAGCTGTCCACAAAGACAATGAAGAGGATTTCTTTATGCAAGCATTTTCCACAAGGAATTTTCAATGTCTAGACTAAATGAGTCTGGTTTTGTATTGGAGTTTACTTTATGAAACTGTGACACATACATTTTTGTGTCTCTACGACAATGATTCAGAGTAAGAATATTAATATGATTGTATTCATCTAAATAATTACTAATGCAGGAAAGTTTTTAGAACGATATATTGAATATACCGTAATTGTTTAAAAGATGTTAAGAATAGTGTTGAGCATTCCGATGCTGCAAGTATCGGGTATCGGCCGATACTTGCTGTATCGGAATTCCGATACCGGGATTCCGATACTCTTGTGGTATCGGGTATCGGGTATCGCAACAACATTAATGTTAAAATGTGTAAAAGAGAGAATTAAAATAAAAAATATCGCTATACTCACCTGTCCGACGCAGCCGGGACTTCAGCGAGGGAACCGGCAGCGTTGTTTGTTTAAAATTCGCGCTATTACTTGGTTACGTGAATTCCCGGCTTGTGATTGGTCAGGTCGGCCACGTTGCCGGGACGCGGACCAATCACAGCAAGCCGTGACGAAATTACGTCACGGCTTGCTGTGATTGGTCCGCGTCCCGGCAATATGGCCGCCCTGACCAATCACAAGCCGTGACGTCACGGGAGGCTGGACACGCGCCCATTTTAAAATGAGCGCGTCCAGCCTCCCGGCTTGTGATTGGTTGACCGCGGCGCAACCAATCACAAGCCGTGACGTCACGGGAGGCTGGACACGCGCCCATTTTAAAATGAGCGCGTGTCCAGCCTCCCGTGACGTCACGGCTTGTGATTGGTCAGGGCGGCCATATTGCCGGGACGCGGACCAATCACAGCAAGCCGTGACGTAATTTCGTCACGGCTTGCTGTGATTGGTCCGCGTCCCGGCAACATGGCCGACCTGACCAATCACAAGCCGGGAATTCACGTAACCAAGTAATAGCGCGAATTTTAAACAAACAACGCTGCCGGTTCCCTCGCTGAAGTCCCGGCTGCGTCGGAGAGGTGAGTATAGCGATATTTTTTATTTTAATTCTTTCTTTTACACATTTATATGGTTCCCAGGGCCTGAAGGAGAGTTTCCTCTCCTTCAGACCCTGGGAACCATCAGGAATACCGTCCGATACATGAGTCCCATTGACTTGTATTGGTATCGGGTATCGGTATCGGATTGGATCCGATATTTTGCCGGTATCGGCCGATACTTTCCGATACCGATACTTTCAAGTATCGGACGGTATCGCTCAACACTAGTTAAGAAGGATGTTACATATTTTATATGTGTAAACGCCGTGTGCACAGCTGTATTTCTGGTGCAGAGACTAGGTTCCCAAACCATATAGTAAATAATAAAGAAGTCTCGCACTCAACTTGAATCTTTTAGATTGACAAATTTAATTGTATTGGAGTAGCACTGTAAACGTTTCAGCTCTTAATGAGCTTTCATCAGTCACTACAGTGTTCAAAATAAAGAATATATACAGTGTGTAAACAAAATACATAAGGAAACAAAAGTATGTACATAATTTCAAATAATCCAACAATAGCCGAGTGTGCAGAAAACATCATAGATATAGTATTGCAGTGGGTACATGCATATACATACTGGCCCGATATATTGTTAACTCAGAGATTACACATACCGTGCTGTGCCTTTCAGTGTGTGTTAATCATATCTTTGGTTAGAATATAGATCCTAAATTGTGCCTGGGAAGAGGACAGAATTTGTGTCATGGTATAGCAGGGGCTATAGGTGTTGTAGCCTACACAGAATGGAGTGAATACTCACAGTGGATGGCCGCCCCGGGATAGCGTAGTGGATATTGCTGGTATGCAAAGTGCATAGGAGCTAGGATTGAAAATAATAGAGAAGCAAGGAGGTTCATGCTAGTTTATAGTATGTTATATAAATTCTATATGCCGTGATCCCCTTCTAAATGTTATTACCTCATTTATATATGTTGTTGGAGGGGGTGGCCTCAATGAGGAGGGCCAGCACTTAGGTAGAGGCTAAGAGGAAAGTAACAAAGAGAATTGTTTGGGGATGTGAGGTCACTTGTACATGCTGTGTAATAGCGTATAAGATCATACCTGGAGGAGTGTTGCCAGCACAGAAGTAGGGGCTGGAGGGGAAAGTAATAGAATTCATTAGTTTCAATAAGGCCAAGTATATGTGTGACGCTGGAGTGTGTCCGAACATACCTGGAGGGGAGCATGTACAAGTGACCTCACATCCCCAAACAATTCTCTTTGTTACTTTCCTCTTAGCCTCTACCTAAGTGCTGGCCCTCCTCATTGAGGCCACCCCCTCCAACAACATATATAAATGAGGTAATAACATTTAGAAGGGGATCACGGCATATAGAATTTATATAACATACTATAAACTAGCATGAACCTCCTTGCTTCTCTATTATTTTCAATCCTAGCTCCTATGCACTTTGCATACCAGCAATATCCACTACGCTATCCCGGGGCGGCCATCCACTGTGAGTATTCACTCCATTCTGTGTAGGCTACAACACCTATAGCCCCTGCTATACCATGACACAAATTCTGTCCTCTTCCCAGGCACAATTTAGGATCTATATTCTAACCAAAGATATGATTAACACACACTGAAAGGCACAGCACGGTATGTGTAATCTCTGAGTTAACAATATATCGGGCCAGTATGTATATGCATGTACCCACTGCAATACTATATCTATGATGTTTTCTGCACACTCGGCTATTGTTGGATTATTTGAAATTATGTACATACTTTTGTTTCCTTATGTATTTTGTTTACACACTGTATATATTCTTTATTTTGAACACTGTAGTGACTGATGAAAGCTCATTAAGAGCTGAAACGTTTCCAGTGCTACTCCAATACAATTAAATTTGTCAATCTAAAAGATTCAAGTTGAGTGCGAGACTTCTTTATTAGTTACATATTTTATAACCTGAATGACATCAGATTTTCATATTGTTGTGGTCAAGTGCTAATTCTTGACTGGAAAATAGTAGTATTCACATGACCAATGACCTTGTGCAGTTGAGCGTTTTTCTTGTACAATCTGATATTATGGGCCAAAAGTTAGTGCCCTCTAAGCTATAGGTACACAATGTCCCTGACTTCTCAAGGCTAGTTGCAAAGTATTCCCGTAAATGTCCTCCAGCCCCCCTTGCACTAATTTATTTTGTACACTAGGAATTTGTGTACAAATGTTAGAGCTGCCTGTGACCTTTTAGCAATTCATGTGACTTTTCGCTGAGATGGGAAAGGCGGTGATGTATGCAGTATGCATGCTTCCGGGAAGAAGCTCTATAGTGGGTGTGGCCTTGCTCCATACAAGTGTGTGGTGAGAGATTGCGGCTGTTTAGTGGGTGTGGCCTTGCTCCATACAAGTGTATGACGAGTGGTTGCGACTGTCTAGTGGGTGTGGCCTTGCTCCCATACAAGTATATGGTGAGAGATTGTGGCTTTCTAGTGGGTGTGGCCTTGCTCCATACAAAAGTAGAACAAGTGGTTGCAACTGTCTAGTGGGTGTGGCCTTGCTCCATACAAGTGTACGGCGAGAGATTGCGGCTGTCTAGTGGGTGTGGCCTTGCTCCATACAAGAGTAGGACAAGTGGTTGCAACTGTCTAGTGGGTGTGGCCTTGCTCCATACAAGTGTACGGCGAGAGATTGCGGCTGTCTAGTGGGTGTGGCCTTGCTCCATACAAGTGTACGGCGAGAGATTGCGGCTGTCTAGTGCATGTGGCCTTTCTCCATACAAGTGTATGATGAATGATTACGGCTGTCTAGTGGGTGTGGCCTTTCTCCATACAAGTGTATGGCGAGAGTTTGCAGCTGTCTGGTGGGCGTGGCTTTGCTCAATTCACTTATATGGAATGAGGCTGCACCGACTAGATGGCTTCTGCCCGGGTCTTTGCATATTGCATACATCACCGCCATTCCTTGCTCAGAAACTGGCAAATTCTAATAATGCATGCGATAGTGGGATTCAAAAGTCTACAGTCATACAGAGTGATTGCAGACTTTACATTTTAGATCGGCCTACCCCTTTAAAGAGGATGTAAACTAGGACTTATACTTCTCATTCTGCTGGATCCATTTCTAACTTTGACCCCAAATATACATCAAAGCTGTAGTGGCATTGAAAGGACAAATGCTGTGTAAAACCATCTTAAAGTGGTTTCTTATAACTTACAACTAGTCATTGAAGTGCATTTTCACTAAAGACATAACATTGTTTTATATCAGTAAATAAATTTGCCACTGCAGCCAAATCATGAGCTAAGTTATTGACCTTTTTGAGTAGTTTGTGTAGTTATTTGGTAAGTGAGATAAAGAAATACGGCAACATTAGTTGTCATGTTTGCATATTTTTAACAGTTGAAGGTAAAACTCATGTTATCACTAGAAGCAGAAAAATCTGTTGTCAGTTTCAATTAATTATAGTGCTTTGGCACAAAGCACTATATTGTTATTCCATCGTGGTAAACTTCTTCTTCTTATTATTCAGTCCGCAGTTAATGCGGCCCGAACCGCTTCACTCACAGACTCCAGTGAGGTGTAATTTCGAAGCCAGCATCCCCAAGAGGTGTGCTAAGTATTTTTCGTGTTGATCGGATTTGTAGTTTTGGCGCAACTTGCGTTTGAAAAAAGTGTCTCAATGCATTTCAATAGGGAAATTTCCCCATACGTTTATAATGGGCCTGATTTCTGAGGCAATTTCTAAAAATGACTGCCAAATGCCACCTGACCAATTAGCTCATTGATATGCGCAGTCACACACAGTTACTATGCCAACGCCTATGAACTCTACATCAGCCCACCAGGTCACAGCTTTTGTCAGATAATATCAGCTCTTAAAGTGACAGTACAGCACAATTCCAAAGCACTATCTGTAGTCTTATTATTATTATTACTAGATGGTGGCCCTATTCTAACGCATCGGGTATTCTAGAATATGTATGCCCACGTAGTATATTGCACAGCCGCGCAGTATGCAGCGCGGAGCCACGCAGTATGCAGCGCGGAGCCACGCAGTATACAGCGCAGAGCCGCAGAGTATACAGCGCAGAGCCGCGCAGTATGCAGCGCGGAGCCGCGCAGTATTCAGCGCGGAGCCGCGCAGTATGCAGCGCAGAACCGCGCAGTATGCAGCGCGGAGCCACGCAGTATGGAGCGCAGAGCCGCGCAGTATATAGCGCAGAGCTGCGCAGTATGGAGCGCAGAGCCGCGCAGTATACAGCGCAGAGCCGCACAGTATACAGCGCAGAGCCACGTAGTTATACTGCCCAGTCACGTAGTATATTGTCCAGTCACCAGGGCCGGCGTCAGGGGCAGGCAGACTAGGCAGCTGCCTAGGGGCCCCCAGCCAGGGTTGGACATACTGCTGATGGCACTGCTCTGGGGCCCAGAGGTGGAGGGGGGGGCCCTGGAGGCAGGCCCGGTATCATGCAGGATCGGGCCCCTCTCACTCCCTCCTGTAATCATGGAACGCCGGGGAGAGAGCGGGGCGCGAAGTGCAGGAGATCAAAAAGGGTGCGTGTCATGCAGGGAGAGACGCTGGCCAATGAACGCTTTCCTTACCTCACAGTGACCAGACTTAGGAGAGCGCTCACTGGCTGCCGTCTGTCCTCCTGCATGGCGTGTCCTAATGGTGAGTGCTCACCTACAGTCAGGGGCCCCACAGCACAGCACATAGAGCCATCATGGAGGAAGAGCAGGACTTAGTGTGTGCCTCCTGCTCCCTCCACTGTTCTAATCAGAGCAGGCTGCACCTCACAGAGAAGAGATGGGGAGGAGGCACACTGCACGGGACAACACAAAACACGGCAGCCCCAGGGGGCTGATATCAGTCCTGCCTGCTCTGTGCCCCTTCCCCCACAGCAGTGAGTTCTGCAGCCCTCTCCTGCTGAACTATGTGACCTCATCCAGGGCTCCTCTGATCACCTGTGAGCTGATATCACACATTGGCATGTGTGTATGTATATGCTTGTATGTGTGTGTGTCTATGTGTATGTTTCTATCTGTGTGTATCTGTGTATGTGTGTATGTATGGTATATTTGTATGGCTGTGTATGCATGTACAGTATGTGTATGTATGCACAGTATATGTATGTGCATCTGTGTATGTGCAATAAATTTGTATGTATATATGGTATATGTATGTTTATGTGCATGTACATACAGTATGTATGTGTGCGGTATGTTTATACTATATGTGTATATACTGTGTGTATGTACGGTACATGTATGTGTATCTGTATGTACAGTATATGTGTGCATGTGTATGCACGGTGTATCTCTGTACGGTATGTGTATGTATGTACGGTATACTGTATTTATGTGTATATGTGTGTATGTATGGCATATGTATGTACGGTATGTGTATACAATATGTGTACATAACTGTATGTGTGTATGTACAGTACGTGTATATATATGTACGGTATGTGTGTAGGTATGTACGGTATATGCCTGTATATGTATGTACGGTATATGTATGTACGGTATGTGTGTGAATGTACGGTATATGCATGTGTATGTACGCTATGTGTATGTATGACAGTATATGTATATCTGTGTGTATGTATGGTATATGTAGAGCAGATACCAGACATATCGTGGTTATGTAATCTACTAGATGGTGGCCCGATTCTAACGCATCGGGTATTCTAGAATATGTATGTGTGTGTATATAGCAGCCACATAGTATATACTGTAGCAGACACGCAGTATATAACACAGTCCACGCAGTATATGACACAGCCCACGCAGTATATAATACAGGCCACGCAGTATATAACAGTGGTCACGCAGTGTATAACACAGCCCACATAGTATATAACACTGCCCTCGTAGTATATAGCAGCCACGCAGTATATAACAGCCCACGTAATATATAGCACAGCCCACGTAGTATATAACAGCCCACGCAGTATATAACACTGGCCACGTAGTATATAGCAGCGACGCAGTATATAACATAGCCCACGTAGTATATAGCAGTGTGGGCACCATATCCATGTTAAAAAAAATAATTAAAATAAAAAATAGTTATATACTCACCTCCGGCGTCCAGCGAAGCTGTCCCGATGCACGCGCTGCTGCCGCCAGCTTCCGTTCCCAGAGATGCATTGCGAAATTACCCAGATGACTTAGCGGACTTGCGAGACCGCTAAGTCTTCTGGGTACTTTCGCAATGCATCTCTGGGAACGGAAGCTGGCGGCATCCGCGCGCACTGGCGGATGACGGAAGGTGAGAATAGCAGGTTTTTTTTTTTTTATTATTTTAAACATTAGATCTTTTTACTATTTCTGTGTGATGTACAATATGTTAGTATTTGGGGCCCCATTTTAAACTTTTGCCTAGGGCCCCACTTTGCCTAAAACCGGCCCTGCCAGTCACATAGTATACTGCATATCCCTGTTAAAAAAAAAAAAGAATTAAAATAAAAAATAGTTACATACTCACCTACTGGAGCGGCCGGTACACGATGCTTGTTGCACCTCCTGGAGCGGCCGGTACCTGATGCTTGTTGCACCTCCTAGAGCGGCCGGTACACGATGCTTGTTGCACCTCCTGGAGCGGCCGGTACACGATGCTTGTTGCACCTCCTGGAGCAGCCGGTACCCGATGCTTGTTGCGCGCTCCGGTCCCAAGAGTGCATTGCGGTCTCACGAGATGATGATGTAGCGGTGTCATGAGACCGCACGTCATCATCTCGCGAGACCGCAATGCATGCAGCGGTGACCGGGGCGTCGCGCGGAGAGGGAAAGGCCGGTTCCTGATCCGGAGGGGCCACCGGAGGGTGAGTATGTAACTATTTTTTATTTTTTTTATTATTTTTAACATTAGATATTTTTACTATTCGTGCTGCATAAGCAACATCAATAGTAAAAAGGTGGTCACATAGGGTTAATAGCAGCGTTAACCGAGTGCGTTACACCGCGGTCAATGCTGCCATTAACCCTGTGTGAGCGCTGACCGGAGGGGAGTATGCGGGCGCCGGGCAGTGAGTGCGGGGAGTAAGGAACGGCCATTTTCTTCCGTTCTGTGCGCGTCGCTGATTGGTCGCGGCAGCTATGACAGGCAGCTGCCGAGACCAGTCAGCGAACGAATAACCGTGACAGAAAGACGGAAGCGCCCTTAGACAATTATATAGTAGATTACCCCGCTCACCAATTCGGACCGCGAGTGGCCCCACCCACCAAATCGGACCCAGAGTGACCCCGCCCACCAAATCAGACCCAGAGTGACCCCGCCCACCAAATCGGACTCAGAGTGACCCCACCCACCAAATCGGACCCAGAGTGACCCCATCCACCAAATCGGACCCTGAGTGGCTCCGCCCACTAAATCGGACATAGAGTGACCCCGCCCACCTAATCGGTCCCTGAGGTGCCCCGCCCACCAAATCGGACCCAGAGTGGCTCCGTCCACCAAATCAGACCCAGAGTGACCCCGCCCACCAAATCGGACCCAGAGTGACCCCGCCCACCAAATCGGACCCTGAGGTGCCCCGCCCACCAAATCGGACCCAGAGGTGCCCCGCCCACCAAATTGGACCCAGAGGTGCCCCGCCCACCAAATTGGACCCAGAGTGACCCCGCCCACCAAATTGGACCCAGAGTGACCCCGCCCACCAAATTGGACCCAGAGTGACCCCGCCCACCAAGTTGGACCCAGAGTGACCCCGCTCACCAAATCGGACCCAGAGTGACCCCATCCACCAAATCGGTCCCTGAGGTGCCCCGCCCACCAAATCGGTCCCTGAGGTGCCCCGCCCACCAAATTGGACCCAGAGTGGCTCCGCCCACCAAATTGGTCCCAGATTTACCCCGTCCACCAAATCGGACCCAGAGTGGCCTCAACCCTGAGGGGCTACAACTACCAAACCAGCGCCTGAGGGGCACCCAAGTGTGAAAGTCTTGCTGGGGCAACCCGGGCACCATTCCAAAGCACTATCTGTAGTTCCTTCAGGAAATACCCATCTAGTTTAAATATTGCAACCAAAACGGCTGCACTTCCTGTAATCACGTGTGCAAAAAGGCCTAAATAATATCGCTAATACTAACACTTCAAATATCACTTGAATCTACAGGATAGTCCCCGAAATATTTCTCTCCTGCTTTTTCTAAGTTTGTCTGTCATCTAAAATCTGTACTAATAATACTTATGTAATTGCAATTTCTATCATTAAACTATACAGCAGCAAACACAACAATGCTGAATCCTTGATGAACTTTGCGTGACATTCTGAAGTCATTTGATGACACATAAATAGAAAAGGGCTTTGCTGAGGCATTAATGGCAGAGTTTGGAAAATTTTACTAAATATTAAGTTAGTTTGCTGTAAACAGACTGTAAGTATGAATAAATCCTAGAATGTAAAATACTGCAGGATTTTTTTTTCTACTAAAAGTAACAACATATTGGGAGTTGCATGATGTCATAAATGTACCTTCCCCTATTACTTTCTTGTGTTTTTTCATGCTACATTAAATGAGTTTCCATCATTCTGAGGCAAATTCAATTCATTAATTAATTTTTAATTCTTGCATAAAATATCTTTATATGTTGTAATTATTTTTGTGTAAATCAGAAGTTACTCAAAAATATTGCGACTTTTGGCTTTTTCATGCCATTTTCAGAAAGTTGCACTTGCAGACAGAGCATTGATTGGACAGGTTGTAGCAAAGTTTATGAAAAGTGATGCCACTTAAAGGGCCACTGTCACCCCCCTCCAGCCGTTATATACTAAAAGAGCCACCTTGTGCAGCAGTAATGCTGCATTCTAACAAGGTGGCTCTTTTAGTTTTAGGTTCAATCATACCCCAAATAAAACGTTTTTATACTTAGCCACAATTCCTGTCTCTAGCCAGGTAGGCGGGTCCTCACTCCCCAGCTTGGCCAGCTCCTCTGCCGTCACTCACATCTTCCTGCGCTTTCGGCGAGGCCCCCTCAGCGCTGTTATCGTTTCAAATCCGGCGTCTGCGCTGTGTACTGGTGTCCTGCGCAGACGCAGTAAGCTCTGGCCGTCTGATGTAATGGCTGATACCAGAGAACAAAAGACATCCACAGAACACCAGGATGGATCTGCTGCACAGCAAATAGCTGTAGGACCTGCGATGACGTCACTGCCATGTGATTGCACTAATCACATCAGCCATTACATCAGACGGCCAGAGCTTACTGCGTCTGCGCAGGACACCAGTACACAGCGCAGACGCCGGATTTGAAACGATAACAGCGCTGAGGGGGCGGCGCCGAAAGCGCAGGAAGATGTGAGTGACGGCAGAGGAGCTGGCCAAGCTGGGGAGTGAGGACCCGCCTACCTGGCTAGAGACAGGAATTGTGGCTAAGTATAAAAACGTTTTATTTGGGGTATGCTTGAACCTAAAACTAAAAGAGCCACCTTGTTAGAATGCAGCATTACTGCTGCACAAGGTGGCTCTTTTAGTTTATAACGGCTGGAGGGGGGTGACAGTGGCCCTTTAAGCAGTGTAACTTATTCCAGAAATGTACTTACTGTTTGTATTACATTACTTCCAGAGGGACACAGGACATGAAAGTGGCACTTAATTCATTAAAGGAGTATGTTAATAAATTAATTTTGTTAAACAATAGAGAGGAGCGAGTGTACTTGTTGCTCGGGTGACCTCCGAGTACTCGAAGATTAAGTTTTCATCGTGACCGCTGAAAGATTTTCAGCTACTAGCCAGCTTGATTACATGTGAGGATTCCCTAGCAACCAGGCAACCCCCACATGTACTCAGCCTGGCTAATAGCTGTAAATCATTCAGCTGAGGAGATGAAAATGTAATCTCCGAACCCTAACAAATACTCGGAGGTCACCCAAGCGTGCTCGGGAAAACCCGAGCAAGGAGTACACTCGCTCATTACTATTAAACAACATAAAAGTGACAAATTTGATTTGACTTGTTTATTCCATCGGCACTCTTTCATATGCAATCAGAGCTTTTATCTTTCATAGTGCACAGCTAGTTTGCATGGAACTTGGTCACTAGTATCTTTCCAGACCAAGGCTGAGTGTGCACAGTAACTTCATTCCAGGAGAGGAGTTAACTCATAACATATCAGCCAGTTCTCTCTAGCCCATTTGTTTCTATACTGCCGTTATCTGCTTACCTCCCCACCTCCCTCTCAACCCCTGACAAGCTGCTGTTAAAAACCTTGAAAAATCCTCAGGCTGTACCATTAACTGCATTCAAAATAGGTGTCCTAATCATGGCTCAAACTGCTCAGAGCTGTATATTTGTCCAAATGCCCTGTTATCTCTGAGTAAATTTGGTGATAGCAATGAAAACAAAGAACAAACCACTGATAGCTGAATGTCTTCCAGCAGAACTTGTGCTGAGCTTTGTAGTTCTACTGCTACTACAGTTCTGCTACTTACTAGAACTGTTACTCAAGGAATAGTGCCTGCCACACCAAAAACCCAGAAGTGAAAGAGATTGGAAAGTTGTGTTTTACTCAGGAGACAACTTAAAAGTTACTCTTTAAGTGGAGTGCATGTCGTAATGAATTAGATATGTTAGTTCAGCGACCCCATTCATAATGCCAGTCTTAATGAATCGGAGCCTCTGTTTTTCCCCAGAAACAGTGCTGCTCAGGGCATTACCATGGATTTAACATGTATTGCAACTGAGTTGGATTCAAGTAAATGGGGATAATTTCCTATGCTGTGCACAGCAGATGCACAAACGTTTCTGGAAATAGTGGGACAGTTTTTTTTTTAGCAACTGGTCTTTTCCTTTGTTATTTCATATGTTAATGGTTCAGTTTTTTTTAAGCAATGCGCATACCCAGAACAATAGAGATATTCAAAGACGCCTCTAAGAAAAATGGAACAATAACAGATGCAAAGTTGAATACATGTGTGGGATGTTTATATCAAATGCAGTTTTTCTTAATACTGGATCCGCAACAAATGCATGACAACTGAACACATGAACCAAGCCTTAGTGGATTCCGGCAGAGAATTCTGTGAATTTCAATCACAACTAGATGGGTATTTCCTGAAGGAACTACAGATAGTGCTTTGGAATGGTGCCCGGGCTGCCCCTGCAAGACTTTCACACTTGGGTGCCCCTCAGGCGCTGGTTTGGTAGTTGTAGCCCCTCAGGGTTGAGGCCACTCTGGGTCCGATTTGGTGGGCCGGGTCACTCTGGGTCCGATTTGGTGGGCCGGGTCACTCTGGGTCCGATTTGGTGGGCCGGGTCACTCTGGGTCCGATTTGGTGGGCCGGGTCACTCTGGGACCGATTTGGTGGGCCGGGTCACTCTGGGTCCGATTTGGTGGGCCGGGTCACTCTGGGTCCGATTTGGTGGGCCGGGTCACTCTGGGTCCGATTTGGTGGGTCGGGTCACTCTGGGTCCGATTTGGTGGGCCGGGTCACTCTGGGTCCGATTTGGTGGCCCGGGTCACTCTGGGTCCAATTTGGTGGGCCGGGTCACTCTGGGTCCAATTTGGTGGGCCGGGTCACTCTGGGTCCAATTTGGTGGGCCGGGTCACTCTGGGTCCAATTTGGTGGGCCGGGTCACTCTGGGTCCAATTTGGTGGGCCGGGTCACTCTGGGTCCAATTTGGTGGGCCGGGTCACTCTGGGTCCAATTTGGTGGGCCGGGTCACTCTGACTGACAGCAGGATAAGGGAATGGCTGATAACAGAGAATAGACTGACAGCAGGACAAGGGAATGGCTGATAACAGAGAGACTGACAGCAGGACAGGGGAATGGCTGATAACAGAGAAATAGACTGACAGCAGGATGGGGGAATGGCTGATAACAGAGAGAATAGACTGACAGCAGGACGGGGAATGGCTGATAACAGAGAATAGACTGACAGCAGGACAGGGGAATGGCTGATAACAGAAAGAAATAGACTGACAGCAGTACAGGGAATGGCTGATAACAGAGAGAAATAGACTGACAGCAGAACAGGGGATTGGCTGATAACAGAGAGGAGCTGATATTATCTGACTGACAAAACCTGTTTCCTAGTGGGCTCGTAGGCGTTGGCATAGTAACTGGATCTGACTGCGCATATCAATGAGCTAATCAGCCAGGTGGCAGTTGGCAGTTATTTTTAGAAATTGCCTCAGAAACCAGGCCATTATACCCTATGAGGAAATTTCCCTATTGAAACGCATTGAGACAATGCTTTCCAATGAGGGGAAAACAATTTTCAAATGCAAATTGCGCCAAAACTACACATCCGATCGACACGAAAAATACTTAGCACACCTCTCGTGGACGCTGGCTTCGAAATGACACCTCACTGGAGTCTGTGCGTTTTACGGTTTGGGCCGCATTAATTGCGGAAAAAAGCCTAATAATAATAAGAAGAAGTTTACCACGATGGAATAACAGTATAGTGCTTTGTTCCAAAGCACTATAAAAATTCTAGTAAAAGAGTTACATTATAATGGCAATGAACTAATCCAAAGTAGCATCTTTAGAGCATCTTAATCTCAGCAGGAGGGACCTACTGTTGGAGCCTCTTAGGTCAAAGGTTTGAAACCCCATAGCAAGTAATATGCTAAAAATGTCAGCTTGGTGCCAGAATTCATACGGTTATGCATGCATTAAACTTCCCCTTAGCTGTCATCTGTAACTATTTATGTGCATGACATAGAATTACAATTTTACCCAAAAGATTTAAACAGACCAGGATTAAATAAAGCAGAGTCTGTTGGCGTGTGTTGCAAAACTAGTCATTTGTCTTGCTTCCACAACAGAGAGCTGAATGTTACCATTAAACACATCTCAAGACGTGAGATCTCTTCTAAGCAATGAAATGTTTATGTACGCAGCAGGCCACTTAGTAATACGTAATGGAATCCTAAGGCACATCTCTTCCAGCTATTCTTCATCTGCCAGCATACGTCTGCTACATTTCTGACAGCTAGTTAGAATAAATACTAAGATAAAAAACAAAAATAAATAAATGGTGCACAACACAAATGTCGATTGTAGATAGTCCTCACAAATGTATACATCAATATAAATCACTTACAAAGTTTTCCTAGACATACAGTGAGAAATGTATGGTTTTCATGTATATATCATCTCATCTTCGATAATCATATATGGTATATATACGCTTCCTGTTTGTATGAACCCCTTAGTGACAGAGCCATTTTTGAACCCCATTTTTCAAATCTGACCAGTGTCACTTTATGTGGACACTCTGGAATGCTTGTGCTTGTTTTATTCGTGACACATTATACTTTGTTAGTGGTAAATTTGGATCGATAAGTTTTTTGTTTTTTTTTGTAAAATTATCTGAAATATGATAAAAACTTTGAAAAATTAGCAATTTTTAAACTTTCAATGCTTATATCCTTAAACTACTGTAGATAGCCATATCACGCAAAATAGCTAATAAATAAAATTTGCTTGATTGCTTAGTTTGGCTCGACGGCCAGGTCAAGGAAGACTTTTGGTGGTCCCAAACTTTTTCATTTAAGGATTATGGAGGCCACTGTGCTCTTAGGAACCTTGAGTACTGCAGAAATTCTTTTGTAACCTTGGGCAGATAGGTGCCTTGCCACATTTCTGTCTCTGAGCTCCTTGGCCATTTCCTTAGAGCTCATGATTCTCTTTTGGTCTGACATGCACTGTGAGCTGTGAGGTCTATAGACAGGTGGGTTCCTTTCCAAACCAAGTGCTATCAGTTTATTTAAACACAGCTGGACTCCAATAAAGGAGTAGAACCATCTCAAGGAAGATCACAAGGAAATGGACAGCATGTGACTTTTTTTCAATCAAGATGGGGTGCAGAGTGTACATTAATGTGAAAAAAAATGAACTTTTTTTAATTTACCAAATGGTTGCAATGAAATAAAGAGTGAAAAATGTAAAGGGGTCTGAATACTTTCCATACCCACTGCATATCAGAAAACCCCAGTACTGATAGCATTTAAAAGAACTGTACCATATAAATTATTCTAAACTACTGTTAGAAAACTTGTTAATACTTCAGTTGCTACACAGGAATTATGGCAAAGTGGAATTAAAAAATACATTTTTATTTTGTTAAATAAAATATTGCTTTAGATTGCTTTATTTGTAAGTTTTTCATTTTCACAAGGGGTAATAGGAGAAAATATATTATTTAAATTTCTCTTGAATGTGTCACTATACCATATGTAGTAAAAAACTGCTGTTTGAGCACACAAGGGCGGGCTCCGAAAAGGAAGAAGCGCTATTTGGTATTTGGAAAGAACGCTATTTGATTTTTGAAGTGAAAATTTGTGTAAAACATTTGCAGAGCCATTGACATGCTAAAATGGCAAAAAAAACCACTAGTGACTACATTTTGGAAGCTAGACCCTTCAAGAAATGTATCTAGGGGTGTATTAAGGGTGTATTAGAGTCAATGGTAGAGAGGTATTACTCATGCCCAGCGTAGCCTATCCTCTAGTCCCTAGACTTTGGAGTTTCTCCGACTTCTCAGGACATGAACTGATGAGTAGCTGCACAATTCCTTGGCATGATGGTGTTCCTGCTGCTGCTCAGTCAGCTTCACATAGTCGACCTGCATAAATTCAGAGAAGACATTTGTCTCAAAAGGCTTGAGAATGAGCGGTCTCTGGAAGACCCGAGCCAGTTGCGACGGTTTCCTCTCATGCTTCATTTCTCTGGACTGTTCCTGGAACTGAGGTTGATCCAGATTGCCAGGAAAATCAGGTTGTTTAGGGTGGTAGCAGGGATGTCTTTACCAGCCAGTTCATCCTTAATCCTTCCTGACAATCTCTCCCAAAATGCGGCTACCAGAGCCTCATCATTCAAGCCAAGTTTAGAAGACAGGGTGCGCAACAGGTTGGCATATTGGCCTTAGACAGATCTCCTTGATGCAGTCTGAGAAGGTAAGATGCAGCAGAGAATATATAACCCAGCTCATCGATTACCTTTTGGAAGGCCACCTAGAAGGCCTGCAAATTCGAGTTAACATGGTTCCATCTCTCCTACCAGGGGTTGAGCTATGCTAAGGCCTGTCCTGCTAGTTGGGACATCAGGAATCCCACTTTAGCCCAATCAGAGTGAAACTGAAGGGCTAACATTTCATAGTGCTGCGTGCACTGATTTAGAAGCCAATGGCACTGCTTAGGATCCCCATCTTAATATGGAGGAGCAGACAGATGAGGATTAGCTTAAGGTACATAAGTTGCAGGCAGAGTAGACACGGCCGCTCTAGCTGCAACTTGAGCTGGAGTGGGCAAAGTGGCTGTCGTCAATGCATTTTTTCCTACAGATATTGCTGGTGGATCATATCTTAGCACAGCTCAAAGGGCGGAGGATCAGTGACTTCCTTGGCCTGTACAAAATATCACGCATGTGGATCATGGATCCACTGTGTCACGGTCCGGGCTTACCCATGTAGGTACGTGGCTAAGCGACCCCCTTGGTTTTCGCTAGAGCTCCTGATGGTGGGGTTAGGCTTCAGTTTCAGGTGACCACCATGTACCACTCCAAGGGCAGTCCCTGGTGCTGCAGCAGCTCACCTCAAGGGTCAGGATCACAGACACTGACTCAGAGTCCAAGGCAGACTCCAGACTCCAATACTGAGGTAGGTTAAGGCAGTGAGGTACCTGGAACACTTGAAAGGATGTACACTGGCACAGTTTCAGACAGTACGAATCCTATAACACTTGACAGGAGGGGCACTGATGTAGATTCAGACAGTGCAAATCCTAGAACACTTGATAGGGTGTACACTGGTGTAGGTTCAGACAGTGTGGATCCTGGAACAATTGACAGGACGGACACGGGTGCTGGTCTAGGTACTGCCGGTGCAGTTTCAGGTTCAGGTGCCGCTGGAGCAGGTTCAGGTACCACCAGAGTGGTTTCAGGTTCAGGTACTGCCAGAGCGGTTTCAGATAACACAGGTAGCAGGAATAGGTTCAGGTTCAGACTAAATGGGTTCAGCAATAGGTTCAGGTTGTAACAGAATAGGTTCAGGAATAGTAGGGACAACTTAACTAACTAGCAGGGACAAACACATACTAACTTGGCTGGGGACAAATTCATAGTGCATGGGCTACCCCTGTAAGATGCAGGGAGATTAGCTCATGGGCCTAGGAGCAGGAAGCTTCGGCAGGACAGGGAGACGCCGCCAAGCGGCCACGGTGGTGAGTATCTCAGTGTCCCTGCCGGGAAAGGTAGAGTGGACATGCAGGGACGCTGGCATCAGTTAAATAAAGTTGCACATACTGTATAGTATTGAAATCACCTATGTACATTATCAGTAAATTATTTTTAAGAGTGCTCAACGTTTTATTTGTTTTTTATTTCAACTGTGACATTTAGTTAAAGGTGACATTATAAATTATATGGGATTTTCTAAGAGCATACATTTTAATTGTCACCAAACAGGATGACTCTTTTTTTATATTTTTAATGTACAGTATAATAAAAAAAAAAATTAATGACTGAAGTTAAAAAGATCCATAATTAACTTTTATTTCAGTCATTTAATATATGCTGTATATGCCTTTGTTTCCATTTATACAGATTTTGGATAAAGATATCCTTATATTTATCCCAAACAAATGACAACATTGTAACACTTTTTTCTAAATCTTGATCATGTAATGACAACATACATTTCTTTTTGACAGTGTAATAGTGTATGAATGCTGCCCCGGCTATGAGAAAGTACCAGGAGAGAAAGGCTGTCCAGCAGGTATATCATTTTAGACCACTTGCGTTCATACTGCATCTGTCTTCAATTGTTCTCACTTTTAACTTCCTTATAATAAAATAATCTCTTTCTATTAATGGTAGTAGCACCAACTTAATGATATGATAAATGGACTTTCATTTGTGCCTTGTCTTATACCATATAGACTAAAATAAATCTAGAATATATGAGAATACAGATGTAGCATTTGGCATTCTTCAATTAAAAAAGTTATCAGACAATTTTTACTGAAGGCATGTACCGCACTTCTTTCTGTGTACTGTAGGTTAATCATAAGCAGGCATCACTCAAAGGAAAAAAGAACAAGCTGCCACCATAGCTTAGAGCAGGTTTCTCAGTGTGTGAGATGTATAATGACAACTCTGTTCTCCTGATCTAACCTCCTTCATGAATCAGTGCAGATTAGTTTAGCTGTGTCACATTACAAAGTCTTCAAGCAGCTCTCATACTTTTATAGCATGGTCAGCTCTGTTGTCAGCTCCCGCACTGCCTGTCCGGAGATGAGCTCAAAGGTGTCAGTGTCATAAGTATGCTGGTTGTAATCCACTTGTAATTGCTCTGCAGTGAAATCAGAATATGTTGTCATTATATCTTACACAGGGGTAGCCCAAAGCAAAGTGTTCCTGTGTGAGATGTAATGACAGCCCTGATCGCGCTGTAAAGTGATTACAAGTTCCTTGAAACTAGTTCTAAACTATGGTAGGGTGTGTTCTTCTTTCCATTTGAACGTTGCTGCCTACTTATGGTTGGTTATCATCAAGCGGGGAGAAAAAGTACACATCCCCACTGAAAACTGTCCTATAACACCCACATGGACTTAAAAAAAGTTAAAACAAATTAAATCATTAAGTACCAAATACTTCGATTTCTAATATCCTTGCAACATAAACATTAAATTAAAAAAAAAAGTTTTATTCTGCCCTGCAGCCACTATTATATTGTGTCTAGTTCAACATGAAACATTATTATGATTATTTATTATTATAGCTATATTTATTCCATAGTGCTTTACATGTGAAAAGGGGTATACATAATAAAAAACAAGTACAATCATCTTAAACAATACAAGTCACAACTGGTACAGGAGGAGAGGACCCTGCCTGCGAGGGCTCACAGTCTACAAGGGATGGGTGAGGGTAGAGCTGGTCATGCAGCAGTATGGTGGAACGAGGGTTACTGCAGGTTGTAGGCTTGTCGGAAGAGGTAGGTCTTCAGGATCCTTTTGAAGGTTTCCACGGTAGGTGAGAGTCTGACATGTTGTGGTGGAGAGTTCCAGAGTAGAGTGGATGCACGGGACAAATCTTGTATGCGATTGTGGGAAGAAGTGAAAAGAAGGGAGAAGAGAAGGAAATCTTGTGAGGATCGGAGGTTGCATGCAGGTAAGTACCAGGAGACTAGGTCACAGATGTATGGAGGAGACAGGTTGTGGATGGCTTTGTATGCCAAGGTTAGGGTTTTGAAATGGAGCCAGTGATGGGATTAACAGAGAGGAGAGACCAGAGAATAGCAAGAAGGGAGATGATGAGGGCACACTCTATTGTTTTCGCAGATTCTTGATTAAGGCTGCCGTCACACTAGCAGTATTTGGTCAGTATTTTACATCAGTATTTGTAAGCCAAAACCAGGAGTGGGTGATAAATGCCGAAGTGGTGATGTGTTTCTATTATACTTTTCCACTGATTGCTCCTCTCCTGGTTTTGGCTTACAAATACTGATGTAAAATACTGACCAAATACTGCTAGTGTGACGGCAGCCTAAGGAATGCATCCAGGAAATATTTTTGAGTTGGTGTAAGCAGGAAGTGGAATGGACTTGGTTATGTTCTTTGAAGGAGAGATTAGAATCCAGGTTTACCCCAAGAAAAAATTGGTGAAAGCATTAAAGTCCAGTAGGCTGAAACCAGCAGAATAAAATAATATAACATACTGTTTTTTACTTAAAGTTAATCTGTCACTAGTTTTTTGGGTGACCAGGTCAAAATATCATTCAATTTAGGGTCCCCTATGCATTACACAAGTACCGTACTTTTGATACCCTTTGACTCCCCACGTATGATCCATACATACCTTTTTTATTCGTCCAGCACTGTATGTAAATATGCTCGATCCGGTCCGTTGGCCGTGACTTATTGTCCGTCTCTCCCCCCTCCTGGCTTGCTCTAACGCATTCCTTTCAGAGAATTTCTATGTTCGCGTAGAGTTTGGGCGCGTGTGCATTCAAATGACCTCTCGCGCATGTGAAGTATGCTTTGCCCAACTGCGGGCAAAGCATAAAATCATTATTGCGCATGTGCCGGCATACACCATGGCGTTCTATGGCCCGGATGTATACTTCTATATTTCCGGGCCATAGAAAGCAATGGTGTATGCCAGCGCATGTGCAATAATGATTTTATGCTTTGCACGCAAAGCATACTGCACACGCACGAGAGGCCATTTGAATGCGCACGCGCCAAACTCTACGCGAACACTGAAATTCCCTGAAAGGAATGTGTAGCGCAAGCCAGGAAGGGGGGAGAGATGGACAATAAGCCACGCCCATCGAAACGGTCTGAGCATAGTTACATATAGCGCAGGAGGAATAAAAACGGTATTTATGTTTCATGCGTGGGGAGTCAAAGGGTATCAAAGGTACTCGTGTAATGCATAGAAAACACTAAATTGAATGATATTTTTACCTGTAACCCAAAAAACTGGTGACATATTGCCTTTAAACAGTTCCTTCATGTCTTCTGCAGCTCTACCTCTTTCCAATATTTATGAAACACTGGGAATAGTTGGAGCAGCTACAACGCAGTTATATTCGGACAGAGCCAACTTAAGACCCGAAATTGAGGGCCCTGGAAGTTTTACCATTTTTGCACCAAGCAACGAAGCCTGGGCTGCTTTGCCAGCTGTAAGTACAAACGTTTGTCTCTAGGAAGGATGAAGTATTATTATTGTCTAGTAAAAGTGAGCATAAAAATGTCAAATAACCTAAAACATCTGTAGATTTTGGAACTGACATACTTCTTGCTAACCTTGTCTTGCAGGAAATATTAGATGCCTTAGTGAGTAATGTTAACATTGAGCTTCTTAATGCATTACGGTATCACATGGTGGACAGACGTCTTCTCACAGATGAAATGAAGCATGGAACTACCGTGCCATCAATGTACCAGAACTTGGATATTCATATACACCACTATCCAAATGGAGTAAGTGATGTCTTGACAAAAGCCATGAACTTTAGACCTCATTATTATCACTGTCTAAACATGAGGCTTACCTTGTAGGCTGCAGCAACCAATCCAAATCCAAATTTCATTCAATATAGAATATTTATAAAAGTGTAAAACTATATTGTAGCAGTTGATATACTTTTCTTTGAATTGTTTGTTCTTTATTGCAAGAAAAACTGAAAAGTATATTCAGTACTTTCTGTAGATACAGGTGTTTCTCCCAAAATTAGAACATATTTCAAAAAGTTAATTTATTTAAGTTTTTCAATACAAAAAGTGAAAGTCATGTATTATATAGAGTCATTACAAACGGAGTAATCTATTTCAAGTGTTTGTTTCTGTTAATGTTGATGATTATGGCTTACAGCCAATGATAACCTAAAAGTCATTATCTCAGTAAATTAGAATAATTACCGTATATACTTGAGTATAAGCCGTCCCGAGTATAAGCCGAGACCCCTAATTTTGCCACAAAAAACAGGGAAAACTTAATGACTCAAGTATAAGCCTAGGGTGGAAAATGCAGCAGCTGATGGTAAATGTCAAAAATAGATACCAATAAAAGTAAAATTAATTGAGACATCAGTAGGTTAAGTGTTTTTGAATATCCATATTGAATCAGGAGCCCCATATAATGTTCCATACAGTTCATGATGGGCCCCATAAGATGCTCCATACAAAATACGCTCCATATAATGCTCCATACAGTTTATGATTGGCCCCATAAGATGCTCCATAGAAACATTTGCCCCATATAATGCTGCACAAATGGTGATTATGACCCCATAAGATGCTCCATACAGACATTTGCCCCATATAATGCTGCACAAATGCTGATTATGGCCCAATAAGATGCTCCATAGACACATTTGCCCCGTATAATGCTCCACAAATGCTGATTATGGCCCCATAAGATGCTCCATAGAGACATTTGACCCATACAATGCTGCACAAATGTTGATTATGGCCCCATAAGATGCTCCATACAGACATTTGCCCCATATAATGCTGCACAAATGCTGATTATGGCCCAATAAGATGCTCCATAGACACATTTGCCCCATATAATGCTCCACAAATGCTGATTATGGCCCCCATAAGATGCTCCATAGACACATTTGGCTCGTATAATGCTCCACAAATGCTCATTATGGCCCCATAAGATTCTCCATAGACACATTTGCCTCGTATAATACTCCACAAATGCTGATTATGGCCCCATAAGATGCTCCATAGAGATATTTGCTGCATATAATGCTGCACATGGCCCCATAAAATGCTCCATAGAAATATTTGCCCTGTATAATGCTGCACAAATGCTGATTATGGCCCCATAAGATGCTCTATAGACACATTTGCCCCATATGTTGTTGCTGCGATAAAAAAAAATCACATACTCGCCTCTCGTCGCTCAAGCGCCCGGCACTTGCTATAGTCACCTGTCCGCATTCCACCGCTGGGCGCAGCTGCGTCTTCCGCCTCCTCTGCACTGACTGTTCAGGCAGAGGGCGGCGCGCACACTAATCGTGTCATCGTGCCCTCTGACCTGAGCGTCACTGCAGAGGATGCGGAAGACGGAGCGGCACCCGACGTTGGAACATGAGACAGGTGAATATAGCACGCTGCCCCCGTATACTCACCTGCTCCTGGCTCAGTCCCTGCACATCCATGGTTCTCCGGGCGCCGGCAGCTTCTTCCTGTGTTAAGCGATCACATGGTACCGCTCATTACAGTAATAAATATGCGGCTCCACCCCTATGGGAGTGGAGTCAGGTCCATATTCACTACTGTAATGAGCGGTACCATGTGACCGCTCAATACAGGAAGAAGCTGCCGGTGCCCAGAGAACCAGGGACATGCAGGGACCGTGCCAGGAGCAGGTGAGTATAATTAGACAGCAGCCGCTCTCCCTCCCCTGCTGACCCCTGGGAATGACTCGAGTATAAGCCGAGAGGGGCAATTTCAGCCTTAAAAAATGGGCTGAAATTCTCGGCTTATGCTTGAGTGTATACGGTAACACAACATCTGCAAAGGCTTCCTAAGAGTTTTAAAAGGTCCCTAAGTCTGTTTCAGTAAGCTCCACAATCATGGGGAAGACTGCTGACTTGACAGATGTCCAGAAGGCAGTCATTGACACATTCCATAAGGATGGTAAGCAACAAAAGGTCATTGCTAAAGAAGCTGGCTGTTCACAGAGTGCTGTATCCATGCATAATAATGGAAAGTTGAGTGGAAGGAAAAATTGTGGAAGAAAAAAGTGCACAAGCAACCGCTAAAAATGCGGCCTTTTAAGGATTGCTAAGAAAAGGCCATTCAAAAACTTGAGGGAGATGCACAATGAGTGGACTGTTACTGGAGTCATTGCTTCAAGAACCACCACACACAGACGTCATCTGCTGGTGTAGGTCCACTGCGTTTTTTCAAGACCAAAGTCAGTTCAGCCGTCTACCAGGAAACTTTAGAGCACTTCATGCTTCTCTCTGCCGACAAGTTTTTTGGAGATGGAAATTTAATTCTCCAGCAGGACTTTGCACCTGTCCACACTGCCAAAAGTACCAATACCTGGTTTAAAAACAACAATATCACTGTACTTGATTGGCCAGCAAACTCTCCCGACCTTAACCCCATAGAGAATCTATGAGGTATTGTTAAGAGGAAGATGAGAGACACCAGACCCAACAATGCAGACGAGCTGAAGGCTGCTATTAAAGCAACCTGGACATCCATAAACCTCAGCAGTGCCACAGGCTGATCGCCTCTATGCCACATCACATTGATGCAGTAATTAATGCAAAAGTATTGAGTGCATTTACTGAACATACATTTCAGTAGGCCAACATTTTGGATTTTAAAATCATTTTTCAAGCTGGTGTTATAAAGTATTCTAATTTACTAAGATAATGACTTTTGGGTTTTCATTGGCTGTAAGCCATAATCATCAACATTAACAGAAATTGAAACAATTGAAATAGATCACTCAGTTTATAATGACTCTATATAATATATGTTTTTGTATTGAAAAAGTGAAATAAATTAACTTTTTGATGATATTCTAATTTTTTGAGACGCACCTGTATGTCAATAGGTCATCCTTTTTTCCTCCTCCTTTTCACAATGTTGTGTCTGGCTGTAAGAAGCTTAAAGGTACCGTCACACTCAGCGACGCTGCAGCGATATAGACAACAAGCCGATCGCTGGAGCGTCGCTGTTTAGGTCGCTGTAGAGATGTCAAACACAGCAGCTCCAGAACGATGCAGGAGCGATCCTGTGACGTAAGGGCTACTCACTTATTGTTCTCACAGGTCGTCACAGGTCGTTAGCTCCATGTAAATCATTGCTGGCATCGTTGCTTTTGCTGTCAAACACGACGATACACGACGATCTGACGACCAAATAAAGTTCTGGACTTCAAGCTCCGACCAGCGATATCACAGCAGGATCCAGATCGCTGCTGCTTGTCAAACACAACGAGATCGCTATCCAGGACGCTGCAACGTCACGGATTGTTGTCGTTCTCGTTGGAAAGTTGTTTAGTGTGAAGGTACCCTTAGGGTATGTGTCCACGTTCAGGATTGCTTCAGGATTTGGTCAGGATTTTATGCAGGTAAAATCCTGACCAAATCTGCACCTGAGGTCACTGGCAGGTCACCTGCGTTGTCCTTGAGTTTGTTCTGCAATGTAAGGACACGCTGCGTTCTTAAACGACGCGCCGCATGTGAGTTTTCTCGGGTGTGCCGCATGCGTCTTTTACTGCATAGTGGAGACAGGATTTCATGAAATCCCCTCCACTATGCTGTAAGGCTGCGTGTCCACGGTCAGGATGGCCGGCGGTATCGCCGGAGCGGCGAAGCCGCTCGGCGCTAGGCCCCGCCCCCTTCTGGGACGCGATGATGCCGGATGTGTTAACTGTACACAACCGGGATCATCGCCCCCCCTCCCATAGGGCCCTGTGTTATGCCTTGCGGGGACGCTGCGTCCCCGCAAGGTGTACGGACATGCTGCGATCTGAAAAGACGCGCAGCATGTCCGGAGTCGCAGGCCCGCCGCGTGCGGGTTTCCACGCATAGTGGACACGGGATTTCAAAAAATCCCCTCCACTATGCTGGAACATCTGGACGCTGCGTGTTTGATGCTGCAGCGTCAAACACGCAGCGTCAACTGACCGTGGACACATACCCTAACATCTGGACGCTGCGTTTTTTATGCATGCTGCTCAACGCTGCGTCAAAAACTCAGCGTTTCCTGAACGTGGACACATACCCTTACTCTTCTGTCCTACCTTATATATTTTTGCAATTGTAATATTTCTTGCTAGCTTTCCAGTGAAGCTCAATGCGAATGATGAGATTTTTGATGTTGCCAAAATAGTAGCCATTGAATTCAGGCAGAGAACTAGACTGGATTCTCCAGACCTAGAGTAATGTGGAAATGTTTTAGATAAGTGTGGAACAAATGCTGCAAAGTTAAAAAAAAAAAAAAAAAAAAAAAAAAAAACAACTTTAAAAATTGATGTTTTAAATTTGTTTTTGCCAATTAAAGTGCCAAGACTGGCAGAGACCACCAGAACATCGGTGCTGGAGCTGCGGGGGGATTTCATGCTAATTTTTTGGTATTCTCAGAAAACCCCTTTAGTATATGCTTGCATGCACCATTTTTGCTGTGGATTGTTCTGCATTAAAACCAGACTGTTGGCAGTAAAAATGTTGCACACCGTACGCATAGTTTTATGTGTTTTTTTTCTGTTTTTTTTGCAGCCTTTTCACTTGCATTTTGTTTCCCATTCATTTAAATAGAGAAAACAATGCTGCGAAAACAAACAATTTATGAGCTGTGGATTTAAAAAAATACATAGTGTCTTCTTGTCTGTGTCTGTCTGGTGTATGTTTGGAATAGTATAGTAGACTGCACTTTTCCATACAATAGTATATAAAGCACAGTTCACACTGCATTTCTTTCTGAATCCTCCTAAAATAGGATTCAAACAAATCCCCAACGTGGCCATAGACTTCAATGACACAACCAGAGCTCAAACCAATTCCATTTGTGGGTTTTGCTCTGAAATATATCCTCTGATTTTTTTTCCCTTAAAGTCTCAGTTTGTGTTTTTTCTTCAGAAAATGTTCACTTTCTGTGCCGGCTAGACACATTCAGAAAAAGAAATCATACATGGAGCTCGTTTAAACTTCATTCCTGTCATTGCAGTCTATGGCTCCATAGGAGAATTAGGCAGATCCCACCGGACACACTGCAGTAACCCAGTATGAACAGGCCCCAATGTAAAATGCACACATTAGTTATAAACTTTGTTTACAGTGAATCATATTGGTGACATTACAATTACAAGGAGTTTGTATGTTCTCCCTGTGTTTGTGTGGGTTTCCTCCGGGTGTTCTGGTTTCCTCCCACACTCCAAAGACATACTGATAGGAAATTTACATTGAGCTCCCCATTGGGAACAGCGATGATGTCTGTAATGTGCTATGGAGTTAATGGAGCTTCATATGTTAGCAAAATAAGTAAATGATAATACATTACAGTACTATATACAGTATATATATATATATATATATATATATATATATATATATATATATATATATATATATATATATATATATATATATATATATATATATATTGTATTTTTCGGACTATAAGACATGCTTTTCAAAATTTTGGGGGAAATTGTGTGGAGGGTGTCTTATAGTCCAGATATACCTCATTCTGGCTATGGCTGAAGCTGTGTGGGGATGAGCAGCGGAGGAGAAGTTCACAGGAGGCAGGAGCCGACAGCTGCAGCAAACACGTGTTCACGCTGTTAAAGAAAGTTAATATTCATCGCTCTCCATGCCCATAGTCCCTCCCACCTCTATGCACTGAACCCGGCACCGAGAGGTGGGAGGGAATATAGGAGTGGAGAGCAATGAATATTAATTTTCTTTAATAACAGACACATTGTTACCAACAGCTGTCAGCTTCCTGCAGTGGCGAGGCGATCACGTGTGCCCGCTAAAAAAGAAAATGAATATTCACTGCTCTCCATGCCAATGACAGTGGAGAGCAGTGAATTTTCATTCTCTTTAACCCCTTTCCGACATTGGGCATAATAATTCACCCACGTCGGACTCCCTCCCTTTGATATGGGCTCCGGCGCTGAGTCCTCATCATTCCCGGCACTTGTCAGCTGTTTTGAACATCGGCATTTAACTCATGCTTCTGGGAAGCACACCAGAAATCCCGCCCATTGGTGACCTCTTCACATGATTAATGGTCACCGATGGATTCCCATGACAACCAGTCGTCTATAGCAGACCTCTATGGTTATCATAGCCAGATTAGTATGAGCCCCAACCGGTGGTCAGTTCTCAAAGCAAGTGAGCATTTCTGCTACATACAGGCAATCTGATCATCGCCTGTATGTAGCAGAGCCAATCAGACAACTGCAGCTTCTCATCTCCCATGGAGACTATTGAAATGTGCAAAAAGTTAAAAAAAAAAGAAAAGTTTTAAAAAATATAAAAAAATAAAAAAATATAAAAATTCAAATCACCCCCTTTTGGCCCATTCAAAATAAAACAATAAAAAAATTCAAATATACACATCTTTGGTATTGCCACATTCAGAATCTCCCGATCTATTAATATAAAAATAGAATTAACCTGATCGCTAACTGGCGTAACAAGAAAAAAAGTCCAAAAGCCAGAATTACATTTTTTTGGGTCGCCACTACATTGCAATAAAATGCAATAACGGTCGATCAAAAGATCTTATCTGCCCCAAAATGGTATCAATAGAAATGCCAGCTTGGCACACAAAAAATAAGCCCTCAACCAACCCGAGATCATGAAAAATGGAGATGTTACAGGTCTCGGAAAATGGTGCCATTATTTGTTTGTTTGTTTTTTTTTACCAAAGTTTGGATTTTTTTTCACCACTTACCGTATATACTCGAGTATAAGCCGAGATTTTCAGCCCAAATTTTTGGGCTGAAAGTGCCCCCTCGGCTTATACTCGAGTCATGATCGGTGGTGGGGTCGGCGGGTGAGGACTGTCATATACTCACCTAGTCCCGGCGATCCTGTCGCTCCCCCTGCCCGTCCCACGGTCTCCGGGTGCCGCAGCCTCTTCCCCTGAGCGGTCACGTGGGACCGCTCATTAGAGAAATGAATAGGCGGCTCCACCTCCCATAGGGGCGGAGCCGCCTATTCATTTCTCTAATGAAGCGGTGCCGGTGACCGCTGATAGAGAAAGAGGCTGCGGCACCGAAGACCAGCTGTCCGGGGGAAGGAGCGGGACGCCGGGAGCAGGTAAGTATTACATAGTCACCTGTCCGCGTTCCACACGCCGGGCGCTGTCTCCATCTTCCCGGCGTCTCTCTCTCCTCACTGACTGTGCAGGTCAGAGGGCGCGATGACGCATATAGTGTGCGCGCCGCCCTCTGCCTGATCAGTCAGTGCGGAGAGACGCCGGGAAGATGGCGCCGAGGAGCTGCAAGAGAGGTGAGTATGTGTTTTATTATTTTTATTACAACAGCAGCAGCACAGCTATGGGGCAATAATGGACGGTGCAGAGCACTATATGGCACAGCTATGGGGCAATAATGGACGGTGCAGAGCACTATATGGCACAGCTATGGGGCAATAATGGACGGTGCAGAGCACTATATGGCACAGCTATGGGGCAATGGTGCAGAGCACTATATGGCACAGCTATGGGGCAATAATGGTGCAGAGCACTATATGGCACAGCTATGGGGCAATTATGGACGGTGCAGAGCACTATATGGCACAGCTATGGGGCAATAATGGTGCAGAGCACTGTATGGCACAGCTATGGGGCAATAATGGTGCAGAGCACTGTATGGCACAGCTATGGGGCAATAATGGTGCAGAGCACTGTATGGCACAGCTATGGGGCAATAATGGACGGTGCAGAGCACTATATGGCACAGCTATGGGGCAATAATGGTGCAGAGCACTGTATGGCACAGCTATGGGGCAATAATGGACGGTGCAGAGCACTATATGGCACAGCTATGGGGCAATAATGGTGCAGAGCACTGTATGGCACAGCTATGGGGCAATAATGGACGGTGCGGAGCACTATATGGCACAGCTATGGGGCAATAATGGTGCAGAGCACTGTATGGCACAGCTATGGGGCAATAATGGTGCAGAGCACTATATGGCACAGCTATGGGGCAATAATGAACGGTGCAGAGCACTATATGGCACAGCTATGGGGCAATAATGGTGCAGAGCACTATATGGCACAGCTATGGGGCCATAATGAACAGTATGGAGCATCTATTTTTATTTTTGAAATTCACCGGTAGCTGCTGCATTTTCCACCCTAGGCTTATATTTGAGTCAATAAGTTTTCCCAGTTTTTTGTGGCAAAATTAGGGGGGTCGGCTTATACTCGGGTCGGCTTATACTCGAGTATATACGGTAAATAAAAAAGAACCTATACATGTTTGATGTCCATGAACACTGAATGACCTGGAGAATCATAATTGCAGGTCAGTTTTAGCATTTAGTGAAAATGGTAAAAAAAAAAAATAATAAAACTGTGGAATTGCACTTTTTTGCAATTTCACTACACTTGGAATTTTTTTTCCATTTTTCAGTACATGAAATGTTAAAACCAATGGTGTTGTTCAAAAGTACAACTTATTTCACAAAAAAACAAGCCCTCACATGGCTATTTTGACTGAAAAATAAAAGTTATGGCTCTGGAAAAAAAGGAGCAAAAACCAAAAACGCAAAAAAGTGGAAAATGGCCTGGGGTGAAAGGGGTTAATAGCTGGCACACGTGATCTCCCAGCCATTGCAGGAAGCTCGCAAATGAGTGTACTGCATCCTACACGAGATAACACACTGGGACACAATTTATCATTACTATAAAGACATACTGTTTGATTTTTCTACCACTTAATGGATGGTATTTTCCATGGCTATCTTTTATACATACAACTATAATATAAGTTACATAAGTGGAGATCAAAATTGGGACAGGGAAGAAGTAGGATCAAAACCAAGTGTACACAATCAAATTTGCTAGCTGCAATGGTCTTTCTCCCTTGCATAGGTCTATTAGAATTGTGCTGCCAACTTCTTTTCAATCATTGAAAAATGGAAGGTAAAACATCATCTAATTGTAAGGAGATGGAAGGATTTGTTTACTATCCTGCTTATCACATTTTATTACTGTTATTAGTGATACTTAAGAAAGGTTTTAAATTCTATATAAGCCGTAATCTGAACGCCTAAAATATTTCCAGCAGAATTCAATATGTTCCTTGTTTAACATATGTTTATATTTTATTTCATATGGAGCAAAAAATATTTTCCTAAAAGAACAGGGGGGCTTAACCTTAAACTTGTAGAATAAAAGATTAGGGGTAATATTAGAAAGTATCATTCACTGGAGCCTTGGAACAGGTTTCCAGCAGATGTGAGTATTCTACTTTAGAACCAAATGTTCAGATTCTTGTGACCTACAGTATAAATGACAATGCATGTCTGCATGAAAATTGGCATCTAGCGAGATATCAGTGAGGTGAACTTCTGGGAGACTTCCAGGGAACTGCCTGGAGCAGTTTAATAATGCACAGTTATATTTTCCAGGTTTTCCTATAACATTGGCCAAGACAAACTAAAGAATGACTCAAAAGTTGGAACGTACCAATACATTTTAAATGTGTAAACTGTGAGAAAATGCTTAGTCCCATCTGTAATCGCATCATCATAATGATAAGAGTAATAGTAGTAGCACCAAAACCAGATTAGATTCTGAATGATCCAAGTAGTTCTTTGTATCTGTTAGATGAATTAAGTAAAGTACTAGTTAAAATGTTTCATTGCTCAGGTCATCTAAGATATCTCTGATTCCTTCTACTGCAGTAAGGATGTGTTCGCACCACTGTATGATCCTTTTGAAAGGTATTGTTTTCTTTATTTTTTTTTTACTTTTTCATCCAAACATTATACAAATGTATAATACAGACTCCTTTTTTTGTAGTTTTAAAGAACAAAATTCAACGTATCCTAATAGACAGAAAGCAACTATTACTCTGGGAGCCATCAGTGGAGCCCAGATTTGTCATATTTTCTAGATACATTAAGTTATCCATAAAGTTGGGTTTAACAAAGACATGCCACTGAACAGAAGTATTCTTTTTTAACAGCCTGTCAACTATACCATGTCATGAAAAGATGGTTTAGAAATGGTATCTACACACTTAACAAAGCCAAAGTCATTGAACATGTCAAGTTAGTTGTTGAATTATATTTTTCTGCTTCAAGACATTTTGCTTCATTGAGATATTATTGTCAATGATTTATCTCCTATTTTCTAACTGTAATTTTCTTTGTGTACAGATTGTCACAGTAAATTGTGCTCGGCTCATTAAGGCAGACCATCATGCTACAAATGGTGTGGTCCATGTCATCGATAAAGTAATCACAGCAGTCACAAATAACCTTGATCAAGTGGTTGAAACTGAAGACAGTCTGGAAACTTTGAGGGTATGTTCATCATTATTGTGCATTGTCAGTTATATTTCATAAAACCACATTTATGGCTTCTTTATCCTTACAATAGTACCCTACAATTACCAAAAAGGACAATTATAAGCTGTGGTAACATACATTTCTTTAATTGTGGTGATACCAGCTAGAGGTTTTTGACTAGTCTGACCAGACTACAGTTATTTTAATGAATGGCCACTTCATACAGCTAATCATTAGGTTGTGGTGTTTTACCGTGAGAACTGCTTAGAATTGCATGATCGAAAAACCTATGGAAGTCTGGCGTTTACAACTGCACTGGACTGTAGAAAATGTGTTAAAACATCTCATTGTACAGTCTGCTTCCTGATGTATGCATTAGAATATAAAACTATGAAACACTATAACTCCTACTTCTGTATATATAGCAAATCTCATTATAGCACTAACTGCCTATGTGCTAATTGCTCAAGAATAGAGATAAGCAGATTGATCCACGGAGGACAGAGTTTGAGTTGAATTTCCTAAAATGCTTGGATTCATGCAAATTTGTACATTTTGAAATTTTATTCTAGAAACTTCTTGTCCTGCACGATTTCCAACACTGCTGAAACATTAGAGAGCATGAAAACATCATTTTGTAGGTTGGTGGTCAGTATCTAGGCCATTAATGATCAGTAGATCCCAGTGGAACACCATTTCTATTGCAATTTCCAGTCTCTCTTTTCTGTCAGAAAGAAAAAGAGTGAAAGCTATTATGGTCAATAGGGTCCTCTCTCTTGCCTGTAAAATATAGCCTCTTGTGATGAAGAACAGATTGACTGGTACTTCCAAGCTAACGTGAACAGGTGCCAACTAGAAACAGCTACCTCCATATGCAATAAACAAAAAAATTGCACTCTGTAGTGCTAAAGCACATCAATGTACAATATATGAAGTATGAATAGCAATACAGCTTCTGGATACTATAAAAAAAAATGAGACGCTTAGCACATAATGTGGCCAATTCATGCACGGCCATCAACCAACGTCAAGGTGGTCTTAAAACTGATGGGTCCTAACGTGTCTAATGTGAGTACCTCGCTAAGACTGAAGTCTGAATTCTTGGATAGATGTGAATACCTCTCTTCCAAGTCTGATTTTATGGGTAGGTAGGACCCTGCTGCAATTAAAATCCACGACAGCCTCTTATGGTCAGCAAAGTTCTCTTTCTCCTCTCCACCACCTGTATTTTAAAAGTTTTCCAGTATTTAGATTCATGTGAATGTATTCACCACAAACAGAATTTTGAGCTAAAATTAAGCCAATTCCTTCATATTTACTCAAGGAAATAAAAACTAGTATGAGTGTGCTTATATATAAGGCTAGGTTCACATTGCGTTAGTGGGTGATCGCTAACGGACAACGTTGCACGGCGAAAATGTCGCAATTAACGCCGTGCAATGGGTCCGTTAGCACACCCATTGACAGCAATGTTGTTTCAGCCTGAAAGCGCATCGCTAGCGCGTGCGTTTTTCGGCTCGCGCTAGCGATGTGCCGTTCTTTTGTGGCGCGCCTCGGACTCTGCTTGCAGCATCGGCGGCGTGCCCGAGGTCCGTTCCCCGCTCTTGCAGATCGGGGATCTGCGAGAGCGGGGCCGTTAGCGCGACCCCTAAACGCGGCCCCTACAAATACATTGCGTTAGCGCAATCCGCTAGCGCTAGCGCTAAACGGATTGCCCTAACACAATGTGAACCTAGCCTAACTCAATCTAGACTAAAATAGTCATTTTTACGATTGAAGATGATCTGCAATGCAAATGGAGACTGTATGATCCAGAGTCTTTGGATCCCCCTTACTTTCAGAGTATATAGTGTTGAGGAAGTTGTATATCTCCTAATGACATTCCTAATATATTGAAGAGTCTAAAGTGCTCAAGAGCAAAACCCTAAGGTCTATTCACTGCATGACCAACCATAATCACTGACAACGGAGAATGTGTTCTCCAAACCACGTTGGATCAACGCTGACCACCATTGCTTGTGACATCACAACTAGTGAGGAGCATTCTATCCAGCGCATAGTTTGCTGAAGGCCACCTGCCGGGGCCCTGCCGACAGTATCATTATATGTTCCAAGTGGAACTTTGCAACATCAAAGCACAAAATTACAAATTCAGCAGTAAATCAAAGAATTTAATTGAGAGAAGAGAAGCCCCTATGAGGGGAATTCGGTATAGTCTATTTTGCATCACAGATTGTATTGAATGGTTCGATTCAGTTAAAAATAAGTGCATGTATACCAGTTTTTGTTTCTGTAGTAGAATATAATATGCAGAATCGTAACATATCTCATAGTTAAGCAGGAGCCTCACCTTAATGTGATTAGGTATAACGAACAGTGTTTGTCTAGTTGATCTTAGACCATCACTCAAGGACGTTATAAAATCATTATCTGCTTTATTTATTTATCCAACATGATCCAACGGACAAGATAAAATCAAAGGCAACACTTAGTTTCAAGTGGGAAACCACTCTTACTCATGGCTCATGATGCTTTGGGTTGATGCCTTTAATTTAATTCTGTTTGCTTAGTTGTCTAATATGACACATAACCAAGAAGATAATGATTTTCTGATGAAATCGAATGCGGGTCTATGATTAATCTCTCTCCAAACATTTACCCCGGGAAGCCGTGCCTATTGTTCTTGTAAAGTGCACTGAGGCTACTTAATGGATGGTGTGGAATCACTTATTGAGGAGGAGTTTAAGGACTATGGTTTCCCCTTCTGGAGAGTGACATACCTGACATGTCAGTGTAAGGAGACTTATAGGACATGCAAGGATCCTCTGGGGAGACTAGAACACTAGTGCCACCTATTGGAAGCAGCAATCCTAAAAGTCAATATCGAGCCTTGGCATACAACTTGGGATAAAAGCCAAGCAGAAATTTTGCTTTTCCTTTCATCCTAAATCATATGGCAAGACTTGTTAAATAGCTGATATTGACTTTTAGGATTGCTAATTTCAATAGATGGCATTGGAGTTCAAATCCTATTTCTCTCAGGAGAAGCAATTTGCATGTTATATAAAAGGGGTGAGCTGATTATCGGATTTCACAATGAACAGTATGTTTTCTTTCTCCTGGAAATTGAAGTAAACATTTCTACTCAATTGTTTTACATTTAATTACATTTCCAGACGGCTGTGGCCGCTGCAGGTCTTGAATCCCTACTGCAATCAGAAGATAAACAGTACACTCTTCTTGCTCCCACCAATGAAGCCTTTGAGAAAGTTCCAAAGGAAACTTTGACCAGAATCCTTGGTGATCCAGAAGCACTTAAAGGCAAGATAGCCATGTAGCACCTTTTATTTTTGTCAACAAATAAGCTCTGAATTTTTTTTTTTTTAAAGTGCAGATCAATAAAAGTCTGCTTTAATTTTAACCAGGGTTTTCTACATATCAAAAATGATAGATTAGCAAAGGTAAGGTTTATATATTTAAATACTATATCATAAAGCTCTTTAGCCAATCGCTGGAGAGCCATATCTTACTCTTAAGGCCCTCTTGGCCAGCCAAACCCAAATGTGTACAAAGAACTCTCAATTGTATACCAACAAATATTGGGGAAAAGCATGATCCACCATTTAGAATTTTGACAAGTCGATCCTATTGTTCTTGCCCAAGATCCGGAAGTAACAGTTCTTTGGACACAGAGTATTTTCGATGCTTCCAAAACTCTGCGTTCTATTGAATGCAGGTAAATCCACATGTGTTCACTGAACCATGTGGATTTACTGCATTCAATACATTGCTATTGATTAAATATCTGCTGTGACGACTAGCGTCTCCGCAAGAGAAATTGACATGCTGTGGTCCTGTAAGACGCGCCGCTTGTCAGTGTCAGCTGGTGATCCATAGGCACACATACATGCATAGTGGACATGGGATTTCTAGAAATCCCATTCACTATGCTATAACATCTGTCTCCTGCGGTTTTGACGCTGCATAAATGTACACAGCGTCAAAACCACAGCAATTCCTGATCATGGGCACGTACACTACCCTTTACACGTTTGGCTGCAGTTCATTTAAAAACAAAGAAAACTGTTCTTTACTTACCCTCCATGAGTCCAGTGCAGAATCTCCATTCCTGGTGTCTATTACCCCATTAGTGACAGAGCTAATTATTTTGACCTTAATGACCAGGCAAAGTTTTTAAATCTGACCAGTGTCACTTTATGTGGTAATAACTCTGGAACGCTTCAACGTATCCATTGATTCTGACATTGTTTTTGCATGACATATTGTACTTCACGATAGTGGTAAAATTTGTTTGATATGATGCGTTTATGTAAAAAACTCAAATTTGCCAAACATTTAGAGAGATTTTAAATTTTCTAACTTGTAATTTTTATGCCCTTAAACCAGAGAGTTATGCCACACAGAATAGTTAACACATAACATTTCTCACAAGTCTACTTTACATTAGCACAATTTTTCAAGCATTTTGTGGAGACACGGGGATTGGTGGGCGCCCAGGTCTGCTAGGACCAGGAATCATCGCGGGTCCCAATCCTGGCTTCCTCCAAACATATCCATGGTTCAGCGATGGTCAATGGAGCAGATCTGAATCCTTCAACTGGGGCTGTAAACCCCAAGGTTGTTTCCTGTGGAGTGATAGATCTGTGTCCCTGATGATGATGCCATGATGAATTGGCTGTTGTCCTTTCTCTGGTTCTTTGGGTGTTAGGATGTCTTGACAAAATCTCTGGCTGTCTCCCTCTCTTAGTCTCTCTGCCTCTGAGTCTCTTTATACAGAGGCATGTAACCTATTTTTAGATTTACCCAGCATCCTTCAGTCCACCCTCACAGATAAAAGGAAGAATGTTGGTGACCAAGTTGCCTTGCTTGATTATGTAATCTATTTGCATAGATTTTCCTTCTCTGTTTTAAAAATAACAAACAAACTTTCTGGACTAGACAGTGTATAATTAGCATATAAGTAGACCTCACTATTCATCAAGGATAAGAATACACTGTTATATCAAATATCAACTTTCAAGTCAATATTCCAGGCTTACACAAACAAGTCTGTTTTCTTGACCAGACAGAAATCAACACTTAAATCCAAAAACCAACATACAGTTAAAAAGTCAGTAGTTCTTGGTTTGCTAAACATAATTGTCTGGGTAATTAAGATATAATCTGGTTTCATCACACATGTTTTTTAGAAGGGTTAAAATGATTTTCATCTTTCCAACCAAATTTACAAAACTATTTTTTTTAAGGACCACATCATATTTGAAGTGACTTTAGGGTGCATATATGACAGAATACCCAGAAGTGACATAATTCTAAAAACTGCAGCCCTCAACGTCTCGAAAACCTTATTTAATAAGATTATTAACCCTTCAGGTGCTACACAGGAATTAATGCAAAATTGAATGGAAAAAATATATATTTTACCTCTAAAAAAATCTTACTTTAGCCTCTAATTTCTCACTTTTGCAAAATGTAACACCAAAAGCAGACCACACAGTTTTTTACCCACTTTTATATGAGTACGGCAATACCTTACATGTAATCAAAAAGTTCTGGACAAATGACAGGAACAATATTTGAATTTTGAGACACAAATTTGGCTGAAAGATGGCGGGCACAATGTTTCATTTGCAGGGCCCCTAAGGTGCCTAAACAGTAGAAATCCACAACTAACCCCATTTTGGATACTACACCCCTCAGGGATTTTATTCACAGGTACAGTGAGCATTTTTAACCCACAGATATGACACTTAATTTGATAAAATTAGGAGGTCATATTGAAAAAGTTTATTTTTTTCACAAAAAATTCTTGCTCTAGCTAAAAATGTCTCACTTTTGCAAGAGGTAACCCCAAAAACAGACCCCACAATTTGTTACCCACTTTCTTACAAGTGCGGTGATACCCTGATGTATAGTCAAAAAGTTCTGTTTGGACAATGAGCTTTGTTTTTAATTTTGGAAAACAAATTTGGCTGAAAGATGGTGGACACCATATCCCATTTGTAGGACCCCTAAGGTGCCTAAGCAGCAGAAAACCCCTACAACTGACACCTTTTTGGAAACTACTCCCCTTAAGGATTTTATTCAGGGGCACAATGATCATTTTGAACCCAAAGGTATGCACAGAATTTGATAATATAAGTTGGTCATATGGAACAAGTTTATTTTTTTCCCAAAAATGTCTCACTTTTGCAAGAGGTAACATAAAAAATGAACCCCTCAGTTTGTTACCCACTTTCTTATGAGCGCAGCAATACTCCACATGTAGTAAAAACAGTTCTATTTCTACAAATGGCAGGGCTCTTACCAGAATTAGCAATATTTGATTTTTGGAACACAAATTTGGCGCTATTTGGAATAGATTGTTATATTTACAGAGCCTTAGTGATTCAAGAGCAAAATACCATATTTTTCGCTTTGTAAGACGCTCTGGATTATAAGACGCACCCCAAATTTTGAGGAGAAAAATAGGAAAAAACTTTTTTAATAAATTGGTGGGGCGTCTTATAATCCATGCATCTTATTACTTACCAGGGGTTGTGGCTGCGGTGGATCAGGGTCCCAGGGTCGTTGCTGGAGGCAGGAGTGGAGCATTGCTGCAGGCTGGGATGAGGGGGTCTGAAGGGGGGCTCCTGTGCTGCAGGGGGGCTCCTGTGCAGCAGGCTGGGATGAGGGGGTCTGCAGGGGGGCTCCTGTGCTGCAGGGGGGCTCCTGTGAGGCAGGCTGGGATGAGGGGGTCTGCAGGGGGGCTCCTGTGAGGCAGGCTGGGATGAGGGCGTCTGCAGGTGGGCTCTGGTGCTGCAGGGGGGCTCTGGTGCTGCAGGGGGGCTCCGGTGCTGCAGGGGGGCTCTGGTGCTGCAGGGGGGCTCCAGTGCTGCAGGGCTGTCTCTGGTGCTGCAGGGCTGTCTCCGGTGCTGCGGGGGGCTCTGCCGACATTTTGTGAAAGGCCAGAGCCCCCAGCAGATTGTCCATGCGTTCCTGTATGACTGACTCCGGGAAAATGGCCGCCGGAATCTCGAGAGATGAGATCTCAGCGCTGAAATCTCATCTCCCGAGATTCCGGCGGCAATTTTCCCAGAGTCAGTCATACAGGAACGCATGGACAAACTTCCGAGGGGCTCTGGTCTTTCACAAAATGTCGCCAGAGCCCCCCGCAGCACCGGAGCCTCCAGCATCACCCGGGGTAGCAGCGGACAACCGCGGCAGTGGTGGCGGGCGACATTGGTGGCGGGTGACAGCGGTGGCGGGCGGCAGCAGCGGCAGACACCCCCTCATCTGTTGTGAACTATACTTTTTGGCTCCCTCTTGTGGTCACTAGTGATTTGGCACTTGGATTGTCTTTTACCAGGTTGGTGCTCACCTGCTTCGTTAGGCCTGGGGTGTTGCTATTTAAACTTCCTGGATTCTCAGTCCAGTGCCTGGCATCGTTGTAATCAGTTCACTTCTGTTTGCTCCTGTCTTCAGGTCCTGGTTCTTTGCAAGATAAGCAAAGTCCTGCTTTCGTACTCTTGATCATTTGCATTGTTCATATTTTTTGTCCAGCATGTACAATATGTGATTCCTGTTATTGCTGGAAGCTCTAGGGGGGCTGATATTCTCCCCCCACACCGTCAGTCGGTTTGGGGGTTCTTGGATATTCAGCGTGGATATTTTGCAGGGTTTTTTGCTGACCATATAAGTCTTCTTACTATATTCTGCTATTAGTCAGTGGGCCTCTCTTTGCTAAATATAGTTCATTCTTACGTTTGTCTTTTCTACTTACCTCACCGTTATTATTTGTTGGGGGCTTGTATTACTTTGGGGTCTTTTCTCTGGAGGCAAGAGAGGTCTTATTTTCCCTTATAGGGGTAGTTAGTTCTCCGGCTGGCGCGAGACGTCTAGGACCAACGTAGGCACGTTCCCCGGCTGCTGTTAGTGTTTGCGCTAGGATCAGGTATATGGTCAGCCTAGTTACCACTTCCCTATGAGCTGGTATTTATGTTTTGCAGACTTTGCTGTAATCTTTGAGGTCCCCTGCCATTGGGATCATAACAGTATGCCAGGCCTATAAATAGTTAATGCATTGCTGAAGTGGGATTAAAAGAAAAGAAGTTCTGAGGTTTTTTTTTTTTTTGTCTCCCCTTTATCTCTGAGTGGCTTGAAGCTTTGCTGCAGACATGAATGTTCAGACCTTGATTACTAGCGTGGATCAGCTTGCTGCACATGTGCAGGGCATTCAGGATTTTGTTGTTAGCAGTCCTATGTCAGAGCCTAAGATACCTATTCCTGAGCTGTTCTCTGGAGATCGATTTAAATTTAGGAATTTTAGGAATAATTGTAAATTGTTTCTATCTTTGAAACCTCGTTCGTCTGGAGATTCAGCTCAGCAAGTCAAAATTATTATCTCCTTCTTGCGTGGCGACCCTCAGGATTGGGCTTTCTCGTTAGCGCCAGGAGATCCTGCATTGGCGGATGTTGATGCGTTTTTTCTGGCGCTCGGATTGCTTTATGAGGAGCCTAATCTTGAAATTCAGGCAGAAAAAGCTCTACTGGCCATCTCTCAGGGCCAGGATGAAGCTGAGGTGTACCGCCAAAAATTTCGGAAATGGTCCGTGCTTACTCGATGGAATGAATGTTGTTGTGAAATTGGATTTTGGGCTCCCCCGGTGGCCACTGGTGGAATTGAACTGGTGTGCATCATCCTCTCTGTTCACCTGTTTCCATCAGGATGTGGGAGTCGCTATTTAGCCTTGCTCCTCTGTCACTTCCATGCCGGTCAACATTGTAATCAGAAGCCTTTCTGTGCATGTTCCTGCTGCTAGACAACTCCCAGCTAAGTTGGACTTAGTCCTTGTTTGTTTTTGCATTTTGTTCCAGTTCACAGCTGTAGTTTCGTTTCTGTGTCTGGAAAGCTCTTGTGATCTGAAATTGCCACTCTGATGTTATGAGTTAATACTAGAGTCTTAAAGTAATTTCAGGATGGTATTTTGATAGGGTTTTCAGCTGACCATGAAAGTGCCCTTTCTGTCTTCCTGCTATCTAGTAAGCGGACCTCAATTTTGCTAAACCTATTTTCATACTACGTTTGTCATTTCATCTAAAATCACCGCCAATATTTGTGGGGGCCTCTGTCTGCCTTTCGGGGAGATTTCTCTAGAGGTGAGCCAGGACTATATTTTCCTCTGCCAGGATTAGTTAGTCCTCCGGCCGGCGCTGGGCGTCTAGGGATAAAACGCAGGCTACGCTACCCGGCTACTGTTAGTTGTGCGGCAGGTTTAGTTCATGGTCAGTTTAGTTTCCATCCTTCCAAGAGCTAGTTCGTATGTTTGCTGGGCTATGTTCTCTTGCCATTGAGAACCATAACAGTTTGACCGGACCCTTTAATTACAGTGATGACTGTTTGTTCCTGATGATTGGACCAGTAAAGTCATTTCTGAGGTTCATTCTTCTGCGTTGGCAGGTCATCCTGGAATCTTTGGTACCAGGGATTTGGTGGCAAGGTCCTTCTGGTGGCCTTCCCTGTCTCGAGATGTGCGAGGCTTCGTGCAGTCTTGTGACGTTTGTGCTCGGGCCAAGCCTTGTTGTTCTCGGGCTAGTGGATTGTTGTTGCCCTTGCCTATCCCGAAGAGGCCCTGGACGCACATCTCGATGGATTTTATTTCGGATCTTCCTGTTTCTCAGAAGATGTCTGTCATCTGGGTGGTGTGTGATCGTTTCTCTAAGATGGTCCATTTGGTTCCCCTGCCTAAGTTGCCTTCTTCTTCCGAGTTGGTTCCTCTGTTTTTTCAAAATGTGGTCCGTTTGCATGGTATTCCGGAGAATATCGTTTCTGACAGAGGTACCCAATTCGTGTCTAGATTTTGGCGAGCATTCTGTGCTAGGATGGGCATAGATTTGTCTTTCTCGTCTGCTTTCCATCCTCAGACTAATGGCCAGACCGAGCGGACGAATCAGACCTTGGAGACATATTTGAGGTGTTTTGTGTCTGCAGATCAGGATGATTGGGTTGCTTTTCTGCCTTTAGCGGAGTTTGCCCTCAATAATCGGGCCAGTTCTGCCACCTTGGTGTCTCCCTTTTTCTGTAATTCGGGGTTTCATCCTCGATTTTCTTCTGGTCAGGTGGAATCTTCGGATTGTCCTGGAGTGGATGCTGTGGTGGAGAGGTTGCATCAGATTTGGGGGCAGGTAGTGGACAATTTGAAGTTGTCCCAGGAGAAGACTCAGCTTTTTGCCAACCGCCGGCGTCGGGTTGGTCCTCGGCTTTGTGTTGGGGACTTGGTGTGGTTGTCTTCTCGTTTTGTCCCTATGAGGGTTTCTTCTCCCAAGTTTAAGCCTCGGTTCATCGGCCCGTACAAGATATTGGAGATTCTTAACCCTGTGTCCTTCCGTTTGGACCTCCCTGCATCTTTTTCTATTCATAATGTTTTTCATCGGTCATTATTGCGCAGGTATGAGGTACCGGTTGTGCCTTCCGTTGAGCCTCCTGCTCCGGTGTTGGTTGAGGGCGAGTTGGAGTACGTTGTGGAAAAAATCTTGGACTCCCGTGTTTCCAGACGGAAACTCCAGTATCTGGTCAAATGGAAGGGATACGGTCAGGAGGATAATTCTTGGGTGACTGCCTCTGATGTTCATGCCTCCGATTTGGTCCGTGCCTTTCATAGGGCTCATCCTGATCGCCCTGGTGGTTCTGGTGAGGGTTCGGTGCCCCCTCCTTGAGGGGGGGTACTGTTGTGAAATTGGATTTTGGGCTCCCCCGGTGGCCACTGGTGGAATTGAACTGGTGTGCATCATCCTCTCTGTTCACCTGTTTCCATCAGGATGTGGGAGTCGCTATTTAGCCTTGCTCCTCTGTCACTTCCATGCCGGTCAACATTGTAATCAGAAGCCTTTCTGTGCATGTTCCTGCTGCTAGACAACTCCCAGCTAAGTTGGACTTAGTCCTTGTTTGTTTTTGCATTTTGTTCCAGTTCACAGCTGTAGTTTCGTTTCTGTGTCTGGAAAGCTCTTGTGATCTGAAATTGCCACTCTGGTGTTATGAGTTAATACTAGAGTCTTAAAGTAATTTCAGGATGGTATTTTGATAGGGTTTTCAGCTGACCATGAAAGTGCCCTTTCTGTCTTCCTGCTATCTAGTAAGCGGACCTCAATTTTGCTAAACCTATTTTCATACTACGTTTGTCATTTCATCTAAAATCACCGCCAATATTTGTGGGGGCCTCTGTCTGCCTTTCGGGGAAATTTCTCTAGAGGTGAGCCAGGACTATATTTTCCTCTGCCAGGATTAGTTAGTCCTCCGGCCGGCGCTGGGCGTCTAGGGATAAACGCAGGCTACGCTACCCGGCTACTGTTAGTTGTGCGGCAGGTTTAGTTCATGGTCAGTTTAGTTTCCATCCTTCCAAGAGTTAGTTCGTATGTTTGCTGGGCTATGTTCTCTTGCCATTGAGAACCATAACAGAATGTGCTCTGGCAGCAAATTTCAGAAATGGCCTTTCTGAAGCCATTAAGAATGTGATGGTGGGTTTTACAATTCCTACAAGTCTGAATGATTCTATGGCGCTGGCTATTCAGATTGATCGGCGTTTGCGGGAGCGCAAATCCGCTAAACCTCTGGCGGTGTTGTCTGAACAGACACCTGTCTCAATGCAATGCGATAGAATCCTGACTAGAACCGAACGACAAAATCATAGACGTCAGAATGGGCTGTGTTTTTACTGTGGTGATTCTACACATGTTATATCAGCATGCTCTAAACGCCTAACCAAGGTTGTCAGTCCTGTCACCATTGGTAATTTGCAGCCTAAATTTATTTTGTCTGTGACTTTAATTTGTTCATTGTCTTCCTACCCTGTTATGGCATTTGTGGATTCAGGTGCTGCCCTGAGTCTTATGGACTTGTCGTTTGCCAAGCGCTGCGGTTTTGTCCTGGAGCCTTTAAAGGTTCCGATTCCTCTCAGAGGAATTGATGCTACGCCACTGGCGGAAAATAAACTGCAGTATTGGACACAAGTGACCATGTGCATGACTCCTGAACATCGGGAGGTGATTCGTTTTCTTGTTCTGCATAAAATGAATGATTTGGTCGTTTTAGATCTGCCATGGTTACAGACCCATAATCCTGTTTTGGATTGGAAGGCTATGTCTGTCTCAAGTTGGGGTTGTCAGGGAATTCATTGCGATTCTCCGCCGGTGTCTATTGCTACTTCTACTCCTTCAGAAGTTCCTGAGTATTTGTGTGACTATCAGGATGTATTCAGTGAGTCCAGGTCCAGTGCTCTTCCTCCTCATAGGGACTGTGACTGCGCTATAGATTTGATTCCTGGCAGTAAATTTCCTAAGGGACGATTATTTAATTTGTCTGTACCCGAGCATGCCGCGATGCGTTCTTATGTCAAGGAGTCTTTGGAGAAGGGGCATATTCGTCCATCCTCTTCCCCTCTCGGTGCGTGATTCTTTTTTGTGGCCAAGAAAGACGGGTCTTTGAGACCTTGTATAGACTATCGGCTTCTGAATAAAATCACTGTTAAGTTTCAGTATCCGTTGCCGCTATTGTCAGACTTGTTTGCTCGGATTAAGGGCGCCAAGTGGTTCACCAAGATGCGTACAACCTTGTGCGCATTAGGCAGGGAGATGAATGGAAAACTGCATTCAATACGCCCGAAGGTCATTTTGAATACTTGGTGATGCCCTTTGGGCTCTCTAATGCCCCTTCAGTGTTTCAGTCCTTTATGCATGATATCTTCCGGAAGTATCTGGATAAATTTTTGATTGTGTATCTTGATGATATTCTAGTTTTCTCGGATGATTGGGATTCTCATGTAAAGCAGGTCAGGATGGTGTTTCAGGTTTTGCGTGATAACGCTTTGTTTGTGAAGGGCTCAAAGTGTCTCTTTGGAGTGCAGAAGGTTTCCTTTTTGGGTTTTATTTTCTCCCCTTCTGCCGTGGAGATGGACCCAGTCAAGGTCCGAGCTATTCATGATTGGACTCAGCCCACGTCTGTTAAGAGTCTTCAGAAGTTCTTGGGGTTCGCTAATTTCTACCGTCGCTTTATCGCTAATTTTTCTAGCGTTGTTAAACCTTTGACGGATATGACCAAGAAAGGTTCTGATGTGGCTAATTGGGCTCCTGCAGCCGTGGAGGCCTTCCAGGAGCTGAAGCGCCGGTTTACTGCGGCGCCTGTTTTGTGCCAGCCTGATGTCTCACTTCCCTTTCAGGTTGAAGTGGATGCTTCTGAGATCGGTGCTGGGGCTGTTTTGTCGCAGGGAGGCTCTGGTTGTTCTGTGATTAGACCATGTGCCTTTTTCTCTAGGAAGTTTTCGCCTGCTGAGCGGAACTATGATGTTGGTAATCGGGAGTTGTTGGCCATGAAGTGGGCATTTGAGGAGTGGCGTCATTGGCTCGAGGGTGCTAAGCATCGTGTGGTGGTCTTGACTGATCACAAAAATCTGATGTATCTCGAGTCTGCTAAGCGCCTGAATCCTAGACAGGCTCGTTGGTCATTGTTTTTCTCTCGTTTTGACTTTGTGGTCTCATACCTGCCTGGTTCGAAGAATGTTAAGGCTGATGCTCTCTCTAGGAGCTTTGTGCCGGACTCTCCTGGAGTCTCGGAGCCAGCTGGTATTCTTAAAGAGGGAGTGATCGTGTCGGCCATATCTCCGGATTTGCGACGTGTGTTGCAGAGATTTCAGGCTGGTAGACCTGACTCGTGTCCACCCGACAGACTGTTTGTTCCTGATAAATGGACCAGCAGAGTCATTTCCGAGGTTCATTCCTCGGTGTTGGCAGGGCATCCGGGAATTTTTGGTACCCGAGATTTGGTGGCTAGGTCCTTTTGGTGGCCTTCCTTGTCACGGGATGTGTGGTCATTTGTGCAGTCCTGTGGGACTTGTGCTCGGGCTAAGCCTTGTTGTTCTCGTGCTAGCAGGTTGCTTTTGCCCTTGCCCGTCCCGAAGAGGCCTTGGATGCACATTTCCATGGATTTCATTTCTGATCTTCCGGGTCTCGGGGAATGTCTGTCATCTGGGTGGTGTGTGATCGTTTTTCCAAGATGGTCCATTTGGTACCCTTGCCTAAGTTGCCTTCCTCTTCCGATCTGGTTCCTTTGTTTTTTCAGAATGTGGTTCGTTTACATGGCATTCCGGAGAATATCGTGTCCGACAGAGGATGCCAGTTTGTGTCCAGATTCTGGCGATCTTTTTGTGCTAAGATGGGCATTGATTTGTCGTTTTCATCTGCCTTCCATCCTCAGACTAATGGTCAAACGGAGCGAACTAATCAGACACTGGAGGCTTATTTGAGATGTTTTGTTTCTGCGGACCAGGATGATTGGGTGACCTTCTTGCCATTGGCGGAGTTTGCCCTTAATAATCGGGCTAGTTCCGCTACTTTGGTTTCGCCATTCTTCTGCAACTCTGGTTTTCATCCTCGTTTCTCCTCGGGTCATGTTGAGTCTTCTGACTGTCCTGGGGTGGATTCCGTGGTGGATAGGTTGCAGCGGATTTGGAATCATGTAGTGGACAACTTGAAGTTGTCACAGGAGAAGGCTCAGCGTTTTGCCAACCGCCGCCGCGGTGTGGGCCCCCGACTTCGTGTTGGGGATTTGGTTTGGTTGTCTTCTCGGTATGTCCCTCTGAAGGTTTCCTCCCCTAAGTTTAAGCCTCACTTTATTGGTCCTTATAAAATTTTGGAAGTTCTTAACCCGGTTTCTTTTCGTTTGGATCTTCCGGTGTCGTTTGCCATTCACAACGTGTTCCATAGGTCTTTGTTACGGCGGTACGTTGTGCCTGTGGTTCCTGCTGTTGAGCCTCCTGCTCCGGTGTTGGTTGAGGGCGAGTTGGAGTACGTGGTGGAGAAGATCTTGGATTCTCGTCTCTCTAGACGGAGGCTCCAGTATTTGGTCAAATGGAAGGGCTATGGTCAGGAGGATAATTCCTGGGTGGCCGCCTCTGATGTTCATGCGGCCAATTTGGTTCGTGCCTTCCACGCTGCTCATCCTGGTCGCCCTGGTGGTCTTGGTGAGGGTTTGGTGACCCCTCCTTAAAGGGGGGGTACTGTTGTGAACTATACTTTTTGGCTCCCTCTTGTGGTCACTAGTGATTTGGCACTTGGATTGTCTTTTACCAGGTTGGTGCTCACCTGCTTCGTTAGGCCTGGGGTGTTGCTATTTAAACTTCCTGGATTCTCAGTCCAGTGCCTGGCATCGTTGTAATCAGTTCACTTCTGTTTGCTCCTGTCTTCAGGTCCTGGTTCTTTGCAAGATAAGCTAAGTCCTGCTTTCGTACTCTTGATCATTTGCATTGTTCATATTTTTTGTCCAGCTTGTACAATATGTGATTCCTGTTATTGCTGGAAGCTCTAGGGGGGCTGATATTCTCCCCCCACACCGTCAGTCGGTTTGGGGGTTCTTGGATATTCAGCGTGGATATTTTGCAGGGTTTTTTGCTGACCATATAAGTCTTCTTACTATATTCTGCTATTAGTCAGTGGGCCTCTCTTTGCTAAATCTAGTTCATTCTTACGTTTGTCTTTTCTTCTTACCTCACCGTTATTTGTTGGGGGCTTGTATTACTTTGGGGTCTTTTCTCTGGAGGCAAGAGAGGTCTTATTTTCCCTTATAGGGGTAGTTAGTTCTCCGGCTGGCGCGAGACGTCTAGGACCAACGTAGGTACGTTCCCCGGCTGCTGTTAGTGTTTGCGCTAGGATCAGGTATATGGTCAGCCTAGTTACCACTTCCCTATGAGCTGGTATTTATGTTTTGCAGACTTTGCTGTAATCTTTGAGGTCCCCTGCCATTGGGATCATAACACTCATCCCAGCCAGTAACGGTAAGCGGTATATCCGCTTTTAAGACGCACCCCCATTTCCCCCCCAAATTTGGGGGAAATAAAGTGCGTCTTACAAAGCGGAAAATACGGTAAATGTCTTTTAGTAAATTATATCCTATATTGTATTTATCTAGGAAGATTGTGAGTAGTTTGATACCACCATTTGTTATGCAGTTGATGCAACACAAGTTTGAAAATTTACAATTTGCTAATTTGTCACTGTCTCTTTTATGAATCTTTTTTGTGCATTTTGAGGAACACACCTCAAATTTTATTGCACTAGTTTTTCAGTGTTCAGATATACTTCCAATATGGTGCCAATGTGAGTACTGGATACACGGCTGTGCTTATAATAGATGATGCAGCATTTGGTCTTTAGGGTAAAATTGATGGAATTCCAGGACCCATTCAAAGCTTAAAGAGACATTGAGCTGCTAAACAAGAAACTCCTTCTAGGAATTATTACTCACAGAGGAAGGCTTGCCCATTTGCTGATTATAAAACTTGGTCTTGCTAACAAAACAGTTGTCTTGCAATTGCACATATTGTAGCAGGAAGAAAAAACTGTACTGGAAGGAAAATGTGGATGAAAATGCAGCCAGCTATGTGGAAAAACTGAGTTTGATCCAAAGACGAAAGAATACCAGCAGGGCTAGAATGACAGGTTTGTCTTTCAGAGATTGGTCATACAACATCTGTTTAGGTCCATCAATCCCTATTTGAGAGACAAATGTGCCAATAGACGTGGTGCACCATATCAGGCTCTCGCCTGCCAAGGAAGTTGAACAAAACAACCAATACCCTACAGAATGCTAAAAGTATTGTCTGATACAGGAGGTTCAGCAAGAACCATGCAGTAAAACCCATAGTGTATAAGTACGGAACTGCATCATTATTAGAGATCCTCCAATAAAATTATCATGCTCATATCAAACTAAGATGAATGGTCAAAAATGTTTGTAATCAAGTCCTGGAATTGTCAGAAGATCTGACTTTTCAAGAACATTTGTGTAGTCCACATTCTGGAGTATACAGTGAGCATCTGAGCAAGAATTTTTCTGAATAATAGTTTATCATGTGATAATCAAGTCCTGGAATTAATTGTCAGATGACCTGGCTTTTCAAGATCATTTGTGGGGTCCACATTCTGAAGTAAACAGACATGGGCATATGGACGAGAATTTGATGGAATAAGTTAGGTATGTGAGTGATCAAGTCCTGGAATTGTCAGATGACAACTTTTCAAGAACATTTGTGGGGTCCACATTCTGGAGTATTTAGATGTGCGTATGTGGGCGAGAATTTGGCTAAATAATAATATGGCATTTGAGTGAGCAAGACCTGGAAGTAATTTTGATATGGAGTAAAATGTGATGTACTGATGAAAATATTCTCTACATTACTTGTTCCATAAAAGTTACTCTATTGGGGCCCACTAAGCAGAAAATATAAATGTAAGTTATTTGAAAGAAAATCCTAAAAATTGTAAGCTGTGTGGTGGGTCTCAAAACAGAGGGAGATACAAAGTCCTGGCTGTGATGGGAACATGGAGTAATAATAACAGGAATCACTCCTTCTACCATGCTTACTACAAACTCGGGGATACTTTGGGGTGAGATTAGCAGGGACGGGGCAAAGAAAATGTCGCTCTGCAAGACTCCAGACATCCTAGGACTCAAAGGCTTTCTCTTGTGCATTCAAGTCAAATATGAGACACTCAACAATTTTCTCCTTGTGATTTTTTTTGTACAGGATAAAACTGTTATAAATGGCAATGAATAACTATATTCGGTGAATAACAGGGATGTCGTGACAGGGGATCAGAAAAAAACAACCCTGATTATGTTCTCCAAGTTCTCAGCTACTCCCGGTAATTGAAACCCCTGATATTTTCTGATGCTGGGGACCATTATACTCTTATTTCTCAGCGCCGTTAAAAAGTGGCACTGAGGATTAAGCCTCCTTAACTGCTATCGTTAAAAGACATATCGGCGGTTGTTAAGGGGTTAATGTCTGCAGCACTGACATCCCTGCAGTCAATCAGTCAGCTCTTCAGCTCTGAGTGGCTCATACCATCAATTTGGGCAGAGACTCTGAGCTCTGTTATTTGCCACCTTGCTGTTGATAGGATGTAAATGCTGCAAACACAAACACTGGGAAAAGCAGCTTAAACTCAGAGCTAGACATGGGGAGGATGAATAAAGCACAGTATGTCTTCTTAATGGGGTGTTTTCAAGTTTAAAAGTAATACAATATCAAGGGAACAGGGAATAACATTCTGCTCACTGGGGGTCCAACTGCCATGGACTCCACCGATTTTCAGAACCAGGACTCTGAAAAGATCTAGTTAAATGGAGATGAGGTTGGTCATGTGCACTACCACTTACCACTACCACCATGATTAAATATTCATCAGTATGGTTTCTGACAGGTTACTGTCAGTAGAAAAGCCGTGGAGACACCATCACGTGTTTCTCAACGCAAGCAATGAATAGCCAGGTCTTTCACTGGGAAGGAACAACCACGGGAAGGGCAGCATCAAAAAAAGGAAAACCACCTATGCCAAAACATGGTATCCATCCACAGACAGCTGTTTCAGGGTATTTGCCCCTCATCAGTGTGGAGTAGGAAACTGGCTATTAGGAGCAGTGCCTAGTGAAAAGACTATAAACATAAGGGTGAATGACCTCGGGGAGATCAAAACATCCAACACTGCGGAGACACCATCACGTGTTTCTCAACGCAGTGATCCAGAACACTGCCCCCATCCCTGATGGGAAATATGCAAATGGATGTTGAAAAGCCGCGGAGACACTATCACGTGTTTCTCAACGCAAGCAATGAATCAGTAAATCAAATGTGAGTAATTACAATGTGAGTAAACAAAACCACAGAGATTGATAAAACAGGCATCCTTGAAATCTGTGTTTTAATCTCTACAGCAGAGGTGTCAAACTGCATTCCTCGAGGGCTGCCAACAGGTCATGTTTTCAGGATTTCCTTAGCATTCCACAAGGTGCTGGAATCATTCTGTGCAGGTGATTAAATTATCACCTGTGCAATACAAGGAAATCCTGAAAACATGACCTGTTGGCGGCCCTCGAGGAATGCAGTTTGACACCTCTGCTCTACAGCATGTTGTCTTCAGATTACGTAGCAAAAACCGGCTGATAGATTCCCTTTAGCCCCTCAACGACACCTGATACACATTAAAACGACAGCTGCTATGGGACATTATTCCCTCATAACCATAATAAAATGTCGACCAGTAATAAGGCAATAATGCCCCCCAGAGTCTGAAAATTTCAGAGGTTTCAGCTACAGGCCCCGTTCACATGATCAAGTTGAAAAAAAAACGTGTCCACTTTTAAAATTATTTTTCTCACTTCTGACATGATATACATGTCAGAGGAGAAATAAATTTTGTCCCCAAGCCCCCCAGTACCTCCTCAATCTCCTTAGCCCTCCATCTCCATCCCTGGGCCTCCTCCTCCTTCCTTTCCTAAGAAAAAAAAAAATGTCGGGCACATACAAAGTGCGCCGCCATGATCTGGTGTCTGCCACCCAGCAACAGCAGGGAATTTTTCATATTGGATACTTTTCATCACTGTGACAGACCCTATCTGATCAAAAGCCAATCATCAGTAAATCATCCCCCTCGAGCAGTCCTCCTAGTTGGTTAAACAAAAATTTTTTTTTATAATTTTCATTTCTTTCATTTTTTGCCATTAGGAATAGCATTGGGTTTAGTGTTAGGGTTAAGGCTCTTGATTGGGCTTTAGGATTACGGTTGGGCTTAAAGTTAAGGTTTGGCTTGAGAATATGGTCAGACATGGAGTTAGGACTGGGGTTGGGCTTAGAGGGTTGTGGTTGGGCTTAGAGTTAGGGTTGGGCTTAGTGATAGAGTTAGGCTTAGGGTTAGAGATGGGTTGGGCTTAGGGTTGGGGCTAGGGTATGGGTTGGGCTTAGGTATAGGGTTGGGCTTAAGGTTAGTGTAGGGTTTAGGGTTGAGGTTGGGGTTTTTTACAAAAGTTAAAAAAAATTGATGAAGATATGATGACTAGTGTTGAGCGCAAGTACTCACGTATACATTGAGTATCATAGGTGTTCGAGTAACATGGTTGAGTCCCCACCCTGCATGTTTTGTGGCTGTTAGCTAAAAAACATGTGGGGATTACTTGCCATACATGGACAATCCCCGCATGTTGCTTTGTGTGTATAAAAGCTGCAAAAGATGCAGGACGGGAACTCCAGCCTGTTACTCAAGCACCCACAATACTCAGTGCATAGCTGAGCACCCATTGCAAACTCGAGTAGTGAGCACTTAACACTAGTCATCATATCATCTTTTTTTTGCTTTTATAAAAACTCCAACCCTAACCTGTACCCTAACCCTAAGCTCAACCCTATACCTAAGCTCAACCATAACCCTAGCCCCAACGCTATACCCAAATCCACCCATAACCCTAAGCCCAACAATAAGATCAAGGCCAACCCTAACCATAAGCCCATCACTATCTCTAAGCTCAACCCTAAGCCAAACCACAACCCTCCAAGCTCAGCCTCCAACCCTAACCCCAAGCCCAACCATAACCTCAAACCTAATCCTAACCCTAACCCTAAGCCCAATACTAAGCCCTAATCCACTAATAACGGCATATTAAACCTATAACACCATAACCCTGGATAAAATAAATTGTTTGGTTTTGCTTCTTGCAAAAGTGAGAAATTTGGTGCTTAAGTGAAAAAAGTGAACTTTTCCAATATGACGACCTATTGTTATCAAATTCTCTGTTGTACCTGTGGGTTTATTAATGTTCAATATACCCCTGGATAAAAGCCTTTAGGGGTTAAGTTTCCAAAATGGTGTCAATTTTGGGGGCTTTCTGCTCTTCAGGCACCTTAAAGACCCTACAAATGGGACATGGTGACCACTATCTTTTAGCTAAATTTGTGCTCCAAAATTCAAATATTGCTCCTGCCATCTGTCTAAACAGACCATTTTATCTGCATATGGGGTATTGTTTCTCTCAGTAAAGTGGGTAACAAATTGTGTGGTCCACTTTTTGGTGATACCTCTGGCAAAAGTGAGAAATCTGTGGTTAAAGCAGGATTCTTGTGAAAAAAATTAACTTTGCAATATGATAACCTAATGTTATCAAATTATGTGTCCTAGATGTGGGTTCAAAATGCTCATTATATCCCTGGATAAAATCCTTGAGGGATGTAGTTTCCAAAATGGGGTCAGTTGTTGGGTTTTTCTCCTGTTTTGGCACCTTAGGGACCCAGCAAATGGGACATGGTGCCGGCCATCTTTCAGTCAAATTTCTGTTACAAAATTCAAATATTGCTTCTTCCATTTGACAAATAGAACTTTTTGACTACATGAGTGGTATCGCTGCACTCTTAAGAAAATGAGTAAGAAACTATGGGGTATGATTTTTCGTGTTACCTCTTACAAAAGTAAGAAATTTGAGGCTAAAGCAAGATTTTAGAGGTAAAATTTAAATTATTATTTTTTCATTCCACTTTACATTGATTCTTGTGTACTAGCAACTGATGAGTTTAAAAATTTCTCGACAACAGTTTTATAGTACTTGACTTGTGCGGCTTTTAAAATGGTATCACTTTTGGGAAGTGTCCAACATATAAGTTCCTCAAAGTCCATTTAAATCTGAATAGTTTCCTAAAGAAACAAGTTTTGTAAATTAATTGAAAAAATTAGAAATTGCTGCTAGAGTTTCAAGCTCTTTAACTTCTTAACAAAAAACAATTATGCTTTAACAATGATGCAGATTTAAAGTAGACATACCGTATATGTATATATATATATATATATATATATATATATATATATATATATATATATATATATATATATATATACATGAACTATACAAGAATATTCTGCAATTCACAACCTACCTTGTTTTCACCTGTGCTCTGCTAATACCTTTCTCAAACTACTTAGATACTTTGCATCATAACTGTAAAACTGGAGGTCATTTAGGTTACAGAAATACAGACTATCCCCTAATCTTTACTGTCATACATGTATGGCAGCCCTCTTGAAAACTAGACCTTTGGTTGATTCCATCAACATCACCAACGTAATCTAATCTAATAGTTCTGAATGAACTTTATTTATGAACTTTATTTTGAACTCACAAAAAAAACAAAAGATTGTCAGCTCACCTGAATATTGGCTATTCCACACCTGTTTCTGCACGGAAAAGTTGAGCACTCAGTCCACAGAAAAATCGATGAATCCAGCAGGAATGTAGTAAAATCAGTAAATTTATTTCATTTTTTTAAAAAAAGGAAAGGGTTGTATCCTATGGTACACCACTTGTAAATAAGTTATAATTTCCTACAGCATTATGCACACATGGCAGCGTTCTTCCGACGCATTTCGACTAACGTCTTAATCATGGTTAAGACGTTAGTCGAAAGGCGTCGGAAGAACGCTGCCATGTGTGCATAATGCTGTAGGAAATTATAACTTATTTACAAGTGGTGTACCATAGGATACAACCCTTTCCTTTTTTTAAAAAAAAATGAAGAAATAAATGTACTGATTTTACTACATTCCTGCTGGATTCATCGATTTTTATTTTGAACCGGATTAGTTAAGAACCTTTCTTTATATTTTTCTAGATCTTTTACATCATCACCTCCTACACTCTGCTCAGTGCTCTGAAGCAATTATTGCCGGATCTTCCATAGAAACCATTGAGGGAACTCCACTTGAAGTTGGCTGTCTTGGTGATGAGCTCACACTTAATGGAAAAGCAATCATTTCTACTAAGGATATTTTGGCTACTAATGGGGTTGTTCACTTCATTGATGAATTGTTGATTCCAGATTCAGGTAACGTCAATTCTATAGTAATTCCATATTATGTATTCACAACTAGGATTTAACACATAGTGTAAGGATTTCTTCATCCCTGCCCATGTATCTATATCGATACATTATCAGATATTGCAAGTGTTATTACTGAATGTTTACTCTAGTCTTCCACTCTATTCGGCTTTTAATTTCCTTTAGCCTTTGATTAGGTCTGTTTGGGCCTCAATGACTATCTAAATTTTCTTAGTGTTCTGCTTCGCTTTGTTTCAAAGGCCTTAAATTATGTTGGAAAAATTTTATCTAATCATTGCTGCTTGGGGATAGATATAAGTTCCGTGTAATGTATATAATCTTTGTTTGTATTGCTTATGTAGAAAAAAAGTGATTATTTTTTTATTCCATTCGTGTTTCTTAATAACCTATAAAATCTTTATTAACTTCTTTCAGGGTATTACCACTGGGAGATACCCAATAGGTTATATTTTATATGTAATTGAGACACAGGAAAATGTATTTTAAAACAAAATAATCACATTTTTTAATTTATTTTATGCTTAAGAAATGTTTTTCTATGTATAATTTCCATTTAATTTGTTAAGTTTTTTTAGTGATTATGTAGCCTAAAAAATAGCAACTTTGTTTTGCAGCTAAAACATTATCTGAATTGGGCAAAGACTCGGTTGCTTCTACGGCTATTGAACTCTTCCAACAAGCTGGACTTAACTCTCATCTTGCTGTAAATGAACGGGTGACCGTCATAGCTCCACACAACAATGCATTTAAAGGTTTGTTTCCTTTGTGTCCCACATTTTAAATTATACAGTTTAATTCGGCAATAATCGATGTGGCTTGATTAGTTGTAACAATTTAAACTGTTTAAAATAAATTCATTAACTAGGATATCTACTAAATGCTCATGCAGATAGACTCGACTCATTTTTGGCCTGAATAAAATAATCCAAATGTACACATACCTTTCATCAAATTTGATGAAGGACACATTGCAGAGAATTTTTGTGACTATACATTTTTTTTTCCTTTCTAAAAAGGTAATAAGAACATACAGTGGGCACGGAAGGTATTCAGACCCCTATACATTTTTCAAAACTGAAATATCACATGGTCATAAGTATTCAGATCCTTTGCTCAGTATTAAGGAGAAGCACTCTTTTGAGCTAGTACAGCCATGAGTCTTCTTGGGAATGATGCAACAAGTTTTTCACACCTTGATTTGGGGATCCTCTGCCATTCTTCCATGCAGATCCTCTCCAGTTCCATCAAGTTGGATGGTGAACATTGGTGGACAGTCATTTCAGGTCTCTCCAGAGATTCTCAATTGAGTTTAGGGGAGGGCTCTGGCTGGGCCAGTCTAGAATGGTCACAGAGTTGTTCTGAAGCCACTTCTTTGTTATTTTAGCTGTTTGCTTAGGGTCATTGTTGGAAGGTGAACCTTCGGCCAAGTCTGAGATACAGAGCACTCTGGAAGAGGTTTTCATCCAGGATACTTTGTTCTTGGCCGCATTCATGTTTCCTTTAATGACAACCCGTCCTCCTGTCTCTGCAGGTGAAAAACATCCCCAGCATGATGCTCCCACCACCATGTTTCACTGTTCAGTTTGTATTGGGCAGGTGATGAGCAGTCCAAAAAAAGAAAAGAATGTCCATGGTCATGGTTAAGGGAGCTTAGTCTCCAGAAACGCGTTGAGATTCTTACCCGTATGGCTCGTGCTGAAGTCTGTATGCTCTATGCTTAAAAGTTTTGTGAATAAAGAAAACTCTTTTTTACGGATTTGGTGAAGCTGGACATTCTTTTCTTTTTTTGGATTCTACATGCCTGGACACAGCGGGTCCATGCTCCCGAAGATTGGTTTATGCATCACGGGTGAGCTGGTTTATATTCCTTCTTTCTAGGTGATGAGCAGTGCCTGGTTTTCTCCACACATACCGCTTCGAATTATCACCAAAAAGGTCTATCTTCATCTCATCAGACCAGAGAATCTTATTTCTCATAGTCTGGGAGTCCTTCAAGTGTTTTTTAGCAAACTCTGTGCGGGCTTTCATATGTCTTGCACTGAGGAGAGGTTTCTGTCGGGTCACTCTGCCATAAAGGCCCGACTGGTGGAGGGCTACAGTGATAGTTGACTTTGTGGAACTTTCTCCCGTCTCCCTACTGCATCTCTGGAGGTCAGCCACAGTAATCTTGGGGTTCTTCTATACCTCTCTCAAGACTCTTCTCCAACAATTGCTCAGTTTGGATGGCCAGGTCTAGGAAGATTTCTGGTGGTCCCAAACTTCTTCCATTTAAGGAATATAGAGGTCACTGTGCTCTTAGGAACCTAGAGTACTGCAGAATTTCTTTTGTAACCTTGGCCAGATGTGTGCCTTGCCACATTTCTGTCTCTGAGCTCCTTGGCCAGTTCCTTTGACCTCATGATTTTCATTTGATTTGACATGCACTGTGAGCTGTGAGGTCTAATATAGACAGGTGTGTGCCTTTTCAAATCAAGTCCTATCCATTTTAGCACAGCTGGACTCCAATGAAGGAGTAGAACCATCTCTAAGAGGATCACAAGGTAATGGATAGCATGTGACTTAAATATGAGTGTCTGAGCACTCAATGTGATACTCAGTTTTTCTTTTTTAATACATTTGCAAAATTTTCTACATTTCTGTTTATTTTTCAGTCAAGATGGAGTACAGAGTGTTAGGGCTGGTGGAACGCACCAAATAATGTAAAGGTAGTGATAAGGTGCATTCCCAGCCCAGGGTCCACCGTGCAGAGATGTTACCTGCTGCCCGGTAATGGCAGGCACTATATGGTGGTATAAAAGACGAACACATGAGGGTTAAACGTCACCCGGTGTGTACAGAGGTGAACTCTGTTGCTACACAGATTGCAATACTGCGGATTATAAATGCCAAAGCCTGTTAAGCCTCAAAAAGCTCAGCAGAGTGAGCGCTAGTGTATGGTCACAGGACTTAGCCCCAAGACGCTGGGTTTGAGTCCCTCTAGACCCACTAGCACACGGCGTCGCACCTGCGATGCCAGGACAAACTATACTAAAGATTTAGCGCACTGTGTGCACGTAGCGTCGTGCTGGCGAACGCCACTGACCACCCTAACTAGGGAGAGAAAGCGCACTAACTGCGCATGGCGTCGCACTGGTGAACGCTACTATTTTGACACTGATGATCGTGCACAGTGTCGGTATGCACTGACTGGCACTTTACTTGCTCCAAACACCCAGACTCAGACAACAACGCTACTGAGGGGAATCATTAGGAGCTTTCACCAGTATCATACACGCATCCACACACAACACCATTTCTGAATTTTCTAGCGCATGACCAAGTGGCCATGCAAACCTCTTATAGTCGCAGCCTTCTGGGACTTTGCCAGTGGTTTAATCAGAACCGCTTGAGTACCTGGGCATGTGACCTCCCACCTCGAATGAGAGGTCCTCTCACGGGCATGCCCAGTAGGCAAAAAGTAGGACTTAGTCAGAGGCGAGCAGATGCTCCTGGGACTAATACTGGTTACAATAGCTGGACCTGGGATGGCAGCAGTAACCAGACACACAGCATCAGCTGAGCAAGACGCTGGGACTGATGTCTCTGCTGAGCAAAATCCTCTGTGGCTGAGGAAGAATGAGAGACCGCAAAGGACATGGTTTGAGATTCCCCCTGTGCAGTGGTGGGAACTCGACACCTAACAGAGTGTGCATTAATGAGAAAAAAATGACCTTTTTTTTTTAATTTACCAAATGGCTGCAATGAAACAGAGTGGGAAATTAAAAGGGGTATGAATACTTTCTGCTCCCACTGTATGTTTTTTTGGCTGTCATATGCAGAGCAAATACGTAGTTTCCACAGTTGTTATAACAGTGGGGTTAAAGCAACAAGTTATCAGATGATCACTTGGGTGTGTGGAGATGACCAGACATTTAACCAAAATCTGTGCAAGAGAAACCAATTCATGGAATGTAAAACTCCTCTTTCTGTTTTATGAATCCAGTCTAAATTCTATGCAGATAGACAAAGCTAGCTGTTAGCAGGAATCCAAGCTCTTAAATGTTCAGATATCACCATCACAACAGCAGTCCAAATAATACCATGGGGCTCACAATAGGTCTACTATGCAGCATCAGTATAACATAGCTATAAAGTTTTTAAATCCTGCCAACTGCATCTCTAGTGACTTCAGTCGTTCTGACAGAAAATACTTTTATCACCATTCACTTATTAGCATCTAGTGTTGACTCTTACTAAAATCAGTACTTTGCCAAAATGATTTGTTTCTCATTAAACATTTTTCTCTTATTCATCAGGAACTCCCGTCATCGACAGAGACATGAAAAAATTGCTTCAAAATCACATTGTGAAAGAACAACTTTCTTCCAAATACCTTTACCACGGGCAAGTCTTAGAGACGGTTGGTGGAAAGAAACTTCGTGTCTTTGTGTACCGAAATGTAAGTCTCCTGCTTCTATCTGTATGACCGTAGAAGTTCTATCTGTTTCATTTATAAAATGTGCTGAAGCAACTTCTGCTCTTGTAGATTTCAGACGACTATCTGTAACAGCTATGGCAACACTTGTTTATGACTATCTTCATTTTTTTCACAAAGAAGATACTTCGTTCTATATGGTAAACAGCAAATCCTGAACTAGGCAGGTAATATGTGTGATAATATGGATAGGTAAATCTGATGCTACATCAATCATTACATACATATATATCTGCCAGGCACACACATGTTGGGACCATTCGGAAGAAACCAATCAGAAAAAACCTAAGCTGTACAGTCGTAAATATTCACATAGATATCAAGAAGTAAAAAATCTTTAATGAACATGTAATTGGTTATATAGTAGCTCTGTGGAAGACAGATATACACATGTGGCACCCCAGGAGTTTGGGTACCACAGTGTGCTGCCTTCCTCTCGGCAGAGTAGTGCCATGCCTGGAGACAGGAGGGATCCCTTTGGCAGGTAATCTTACATGCAACACTATCTGACTCCAAGCCAGAAGGGGGCGCACTAAACTCGGTTCAAGGGGAACTTCCCTATATACATCCTGGTCTTTAGGAGGAGTCAGTTAGTCTGGTGCAGACAAGCAGACAGTTGACAGTTGGTAGCAGACAGTGAAGGAGCACAGGAAGACTTAGGAGCTAGAGGAGGCCTGCGACTGGTCCTCTCTAAGTTGAGTCGCCCATCAGGGCAGTGGGGATACTCTGTACCGGGTCCGATCGCAATTAAAGGGGTGGTCACGGTGGCAGCGACTAGGTCCATGTCCATGGGCGCCCATGTAAAAGGGACGGTCTTTAAAGGGGTTGTGGAAATAATGAAAGTTTGTGACGCCACCTGTGCTTTTCTGTCAGAGGTGACCGATGCTGTTTAAAGGGGTCCTCTGGGGGTGATGGTGCTGCAGCAAAGATGGTGTCTCTTCCCACAGGTGAAGCAGGGACCCCAGGGCTCCCAGTGTGTTTGACAGGGATGGCGAATGCCGGCAAATAAATGTAGGACACAGGGTTGCAGTCTTTACCTGGTTTACTGGTGTTAAGCAGCCTCAGTCCAGTGTACCGGCAACAGGGTAGGCAACTTGAGCCATTTCTTTGGGGTCTCTGTCCACAGTGACTCCAGGCTTTGATTGCTGCTGTACCTCAGGTATTATGTGGGCAAGTCCCTTTTTAGTTTCCTGCCCTCCGGTTCTGCCGTGGGACCTGTAGTTCCTCATGACCTCGGGCTCCCAGAGTGCCCGGTTTCTGTGCTCAGCTTAGAGAGGCCCAGTCACAGGTCTCCTCTAGCTCCTAACTCTTTCTGTGCTTCTTCACTGTCTGCTACCAAATGTCAACTCTCTGCTTTTCTGCACCAGACTAACTGACTCCTCCTCAAGACCAGGATGTATATAAGGAAGTTCCCCTTGAACCAGGTTTAGAGCTCCCCCTTCTGGCCTGGAGTCAGAAAGTGTTGTGCAGCACCCCAGAGTCCTGGTCGTTGCAGTAATGTCGCTCTGCCACTAAGGGGAGTGATGTTACGTCTGATTGCACTAAAGGAGTTCACCTGACCAGGTATCACAGTCACACATTACACTTCACACTCTGGCCTCCAGGGGGAGCAAAGGGTTCTATGTATTAGGCCACTCCTCACACTCTGGTAAAACTGGGGGTTGGATAGGAAGTTAGTGAGAAGCTGACTGGGTTTTGCCCAGGCAACATCCTGTGAGAGAGGGAGTTCCTGGGAAGATTCAAGGGGTCTCTGTCAGGGGTGGGATCCTGACAGTGGCCTAGCGAAAAGGACAGATCGTTACGGAGCCGCGCCTGCACCCGTTGCGGTGGCATCCTAAGAAAGGACACGAAGCGAGGTTTATTGTCGAGAAGTGAGAAATGAGATCACAGCACAAAGGAGGATAGAACCAGTAGGAGTCGTGCCCTAAGATCATGGCAACATCCTACTGAGGCGCGTAGCCGGTGGCCGGAATGCCGAGGAAGTATTGGGCTCCAAGCATTACTTCAAACAGCGGCAGGACAGTTAACTTTTGGTTGGCTGTCTTGCCTAAATCACCTAAGCAGACAACGGAGGCAATTGTGGGAGAGGGGCGTCTCTAGGGTCCCTATAAAATAACTCCAGGCCTACCCCGTCATACGGGTGCATCCTAGCCATAACATCTGGGGGACGGAGAGAAAAAGAACATCAGAAACAGACACAACAGTTGTGAGGACTATCCCGTGGTGCTCAGCAGGGAGGTACTACAACACACAGGTGCTAGAAGGTAGGCACTGATTTCCACCTGCAAAGGGAACTCTGGATGTGCCTTCGGACCGGCTGGTCTCAGCCAGCCCTGTTAGCAGTGCTCTGGATAGCGGATCCGAAGCCTTCAGTAAAGAGACTGCAACCCTGTATCCTCGTTATTCATCGCACCTTGCACCACGCACCATCACCACACCTTTCATTGGACGCCCCTTAGCAGGGTCACAGACCGGGTCTAGCCACCGTGACAACCCCAGGACCGAGACAGAGAGGCCCGGTACCAAGTACCCCGCGGCCCTGCGTCTGGGGGCGCTCCAGTTGCATGTAAGATTACCTGCCAAAGGGATCCCTCCTGTCACCAGGCATGGCATTACCCTCCCCGAGAGGAATGCAGCACCATTGTGGTACCCGAACTCCTGGGGTGCCACACACACATCACATAAAACATATACAAAATATCTATCCATAGTAAATATATAATAAAATCATGTATCTTAAAATATATGCATAACTGGACCCACTCAAGTAAACAGGTATTCAAGGTTTGTATGGTCATAAATCTCAATGCAATGTCTAAATAAAATGTATAGAAACTATACTGCACATGTGGTAAGTACATGCATGATTAATAACCTCCTAGCCAGATTTGCCAAAATGTGAGAGCATGGTCGGGATAGAGGTTGTGGCTATACTCGCCCATCTGATTTACAAACTGTAAGGGTATGTGCACACGTTGCGGAATGGTGTGTGGATTTTTCCCCACTGTTTTTAGTAAATCCGCAGGTAAACCGCACTGCATATTTCCCGTGGAATTACCGTGGACTTACCGTGGTTTTTCCACGGTTTTTGTGCGGATTCCACCTGCGAATTTCTATTGTGGAGCAGGTGAAAACTGCTGCGGAATCTGCTCAAAGAATTGACATTCTGCTGAAAAAACAATGCTGGGTTTCCGTGCTTTTTTCCACAGCATGTGCACTACGGATTTTGTTTTCCATACGTTTACATGGTACTGTACAACGCATGGAAAACAGCTGCAGATCCGCAGCGTCAAATCCACTGCAGATCCGCAGCAAAATCTGCAGCGTGTGCACATAGCCTAACCCCACTTATATAACTTATATCCGTCAAGAATCAGACTGCATTTCTGTCGTAACATGATGGAGGCAAACGGCACTTGCAAGATGCACCCATTTTGTCAAGTGGCATGCGCTTCTTAATGAATTGGGTGAGTATTACTCTATTACACCCTTTCATTAAGACTGGCAAGTCCAACGCGACTCTTAAAGGGGTTGTCCCACAAGCAAAGTTGATTTTAATCAATAGATCTTGGAATAATAATTAACACACGTGGATGTATTTAAATAAAATGGCCCTGTGCTGAGATAATCTTGTGCCCCTGCTGTGTGCTGTGTAATGTCTGTGGCTAACTGTGCAGGAATATGGTCTGATCATACCACAGCCCATGGGCAGAGGAGGAAAGAAAAGACTATACAGATTTTACAGCAGGGGATCACAGCTGATTTTTCTTTGATGTAAAACATTTGTATAAAAACAAGCAGTAAAATGTTTTTCATCACAAAAAAAACCAGCTGTGCCATTAAGGTTCACCTACGCCCCGCCTACTTCTGCAGGTGTCCTGCGTCATCCTGTATACCTATCTTTAAAGGGAACCTGTCACCCTCCCAGGCGTTTGTAACTAAGAGAGCCACCTTGTGCAGCACTAATGCTGAATTTTGACAAGGTGGCTCTTTTAGTTCTGGGTGCTGTAACTGCAGAAATAATCTTTTTTGAAATTTGTCCCTCATACCTTGAAATAGTCCTGGGGGCAGGTCTTTACCCCCCTAATGCAGACACACCACAGCCGTCACTCATGGACTCTTGGCGCCGGGCGCCGCCTCCTCAGCATTATTCAATTGTCCCGGCGCCTGCGCAGTCATCTTATGCCTTGGGCATGTGCAGTTAGCGCTGCCCTTCCACTGACATCACTTGATGTCTTGATTACTGCGCCTGTGTGGTCGCGCGGCCCGAGATCCCGCCCCGCGGATCTTGGGCATTCACAGGCGCCGGCAAAAATTGAATAATGCTGAGGAGGGGGCACCCAGCACCAAGAGGCCATGAGTGACGGCTGTGGTGCATCTGGATTAGGGGGGGGAAAGACCTGCCTACAGGACTATTTCAAGGTATGAGGGACAAATTTCAAAAAAGATTATTTCTGCGGTTACAGCACCCAGAACTAAAAAAGCCACCTTCTCAAAATTTAGCATTAGTGCAGCACAAGGTGGCTCTTTTAGTTACAAACGCCTGGGGGGGTGACATGTTCCCTTCAACATTCTGTATGCAGTGACATGTGTTGTATGCGGATGCATCTACATGTGACGATTTGACGTGCCTGCCACCTCACGGGAACGCAACTTTTTGCGCCCATCCACCAACATCAAGGTAATCTCATGGATCGGATGGGTCCCTGACCTAACTGCCTAGTGTGAACAATTACCTCTGGCTGATATCATGGTAAAGCCTGTATTTATAGGAAAGTCGGAACCAAATGTGTTTGGATGTAATTAAAATCACAGAAAAGTGAAGGGTGAGGTGTTCAAGTCAGAAAAAATAGTACTTAAAAAGTAATGGTAAACTGACTGAACATGAACAGAGAACTAGTCTGAACTGGTGCATACCAAAAGCAACTATCATAGCAAATAGAGAAATGGTTGCACTCAATTGTACTAAATCAAGTGAATGTGTGATACATGAAATGTGAATAGCATAATGGCTTGTGAAATCTATGAAAATACACATGAGATGCTTAGCACAAAATTTAGCCAGAAAAAGGGAGCCCATCCACCTACATCAAGGTAATCTCATGGATCAGATGGATCCCTGACCTAACTGCCTAGTGTGAACACTTACCTCTGGCTAATGTCTTGGTAAAGCCTGTATTTATAGGAAGGTCGGAACCAAATGTGTTTGGATGTAATTAAAACGTAATTTGTAATGTAATTAATGTAATGTAATTAATGTAATGTTTAATTGTAATGTAATTAAAATTTGAATTACATTCAAACACATTTGGTTTCGACCTTCCTATAAATACAGGCTTTACCAAGACATTAGCCAGAGGTAAGTGTTCATACTCGGCAGTTAGGTCAGGGACCCATCTGATACATGAGATTACCTTGACGTTGGTGGATAGGCTCACATTTTTGGCCAAATTTTGTACTAAGCATCTCATGTGTTTTTTCATAGATTTCAAAAGCCATTATGCTATTCACATTTCATGCATCACACATTCACTTGCTTTAGTACAATTGAGTGCAACCATTTCTCTATTTGCTATGATAGTAGTTTTTGGTATGCACCAGTTCAGACTAGTCCTCTATTCAGTCAGTTTACAATTAATTGTTATGTACTAATTTGTCTGACTTGGACATCTTGCCCTTCACCATGCTGTGATTTTAATTACATCCAAACACATTTGGTTCCAACCTTCCTATAAATACAGGCTTTACCAAGACATTAGCCAGAGGTAAGTGTTCACACTAGGCAGTCAGGTCAGGGACCCATCCGATCCATGAGATTATATTGATGTTGGTGGATGGGCTTAGATATTGAACGTAGATAAAACAGCACTGACTTCAGAGATTAAGAATACCAGTTACACTACTTCTGGGAAGGTGCAGCTTTCCTGAGTTTCTCCAAGATGGAGGGACGTGTACTGCAACTTGAAGAGATGAGACGTGTTAAAGCAATTGTCGTCACATGTTCATGGAAGGACAATAAATGCCCATAAACGAAAAAAATGCATAATGGCAGAATAGTGGCAAAACTAAATGAATCCATCGATGACTGTGATTATTTTTTGTTACCTGACAATATAAATATTTGTATATCATTTTTTAACTAAAATTTCACAATTATTTTTAGGCACTTTGCATTGAAAACAGCTGTATTGATGCGCATGATAAGAAAGGAAGATATGGAACTCTTTTTATTGTCGACAAGTTGCTGACTCCTCCATCAGGAAATGTCATGGACGTCCTCAAAGCTGATAATCGCTTCAGGTACAAGTAACAAAAGTTCAGAAGTCTCTGTAGCCCTTACAGTTAAATAACATAGGATATTTTTAGGTATTGAGGAACTGCAAAAGACTTATGGTGCAGGTACTGCCCTGCAGATCCACGGTGATTTACCGATAATGCGTAATGTATTACTTTTACATACACTGATGTTTTACTTTTTAGGGACATTTAGCAAAAACTGTATGAGCCACAACTAGTTGTTGCATCTTTAGAAGCTGTAAGTTCACCTTATGAAGACCATAGAGAAGGCTGAATCTGAGGGATTCTCAGCAAGCATGTATAGTTGATGAGCAGATATAGCAGACTATGCAACTTTGTAGAAGTAATGGTAACCTTAGATGTGTCCTCACCTTGGTGATGTAACCACAAATAATGTTTGAATTACGCTATTTCTCATTCGAAATGTCACACTAACAAAACACATTCCTTCCACATCCTTGTAGCATGTTGGTGGCTGCAATCCAATCTGCTGGCCTTACCGAGATATTAAACAGAGAAGGAACTTTCACAGTCTTTGCTCCGACAGATGAAGCTTTCCGTGCTCTTCCAAGAGGAGAATTAAACAAACTATTAGGTATGTGTTTTATCTTCACATCTCCATATGATACACAAGGAGCCATAAATATCTCACCCAGGTTCATGAAGATCTATTCACAGGATCTAAGAATAAGGGCATTGGAATTTGTTCATAGACTGCTAAGTACTAAGAAATGAAAAGACAAACAATGAAAAAAGCATGGTACCATCTAAGATTATGAAGCAAATGTTTGGTAAAGTTCTTTTATTTAGCAAAAAAGTATGTTTTATCATCTGCATTCTGTCAGGATTTCAAAGAGGGCAACTGCCATATTTCATTGTGCAATCCATCCTAGATTCAGAGGACACTCAGTAGGATGAGCTGCCTAGAAGAACATCTGCTTGAGACAGAGGTCACAGCAGAGCAGCGTCTGGTCAGGCATCATGAATCCACCTCACTGTGTTCATTCAACTGACAGGACATTGAGTGGAAGAGAGGAAAGAAGAAGATAACCTTTCTTTATCTGAATGAGAATGAACATCCAGCCTTAAGGCTGAGTCACACATAACGATATTGTTAACGATATCGTTGCAACGTCACGCTTTTGGTGACGTAAGCAACGATCCCGCTAACGATTTCGTTATGTGTGACAGCGACCAACGATCAGGCCCCTGCTGGGAGATCGTTGGTCGATGGGAATGATCAGGACCTTTTTTTGGTCGCTGATCACCCGCTGTCATCGCTGGATCGGCGTGTGTGACGCCGATCCAGCGATGTGTTCACTTGTAACCAGGGTAAATATCGGGTTACTAAGTGCAGGGCCGCGCTTAGTAATCTGATATTTACCCTGGTTACCATTGTAAAAGTTTTTAAAAAACCACTACATACTCACATTCTGATGTCGGTCACGTCCCCCGGCGTCCACAGGGTTGACTGTGTCAGCGCCGGCCGTAAAGCAGAGCACAGCGGTGACGTCACCACTGTGCTCTGCTTTACGGCTGGCGCTGACACATTCAGTGCAGGGAAGCTCTCGGCAGCAGCGCGTGCATTACCAGCGCTCCTGCCGAAAGCAGTTTTAACCCTGTGGACGCCGGGGGACGTGACAGACATCAGAATGTGAGTATGTAGTGGTTTTTTTTTTAACTTTTACAATGGTAACCAGGGTAAATATCGGGTTAGTAAGCGCGGCCCTGCACTTAGTAACCCGATGTTTACCCTGGTTACCCGGGTGCTGCAGGGGGACTTCGGCATCGTTGAAGACAGTTTCAACGATGCTGAAGTCGTTCCCCTGATCGTTGGTCGCTGGAGAGAGCTGTCTGTGTGACAGCTCCCCAGCGACCACACAACGACTTACCAACGATCACGGCCAGGTCGTATCTCTGGTCGTGATCATTGGTAAGTCGTTTAGTGTAACGGTACCTTTAAAGTTTTAGTGTGTCTGTCTTGTTCTTCATGTTGCCCACACTTCTTCCTTTCTTCTGAAATCTAGGATGGGCCACACAATTATGTATGGCACTTGCCATCTTTGAAATCCTGACAGAGTGCAGTAGAATAAGCATACCTTTTTGCTAAATAAAGATATTTTGAGAAATGTTTAAGATTTAAATGTTAATTACAATGCTCATAAAAAAATAAAGGGAATGCTTAAACAGAATATAACATCAAGTAAATCAAACTTCTTTGAAACCAAACTGTCCACTTAGGAAGCAACGCTGTTTGACAATCCATTTCACATGCTGTTGTGCAAATGGAATAGACAACAGATGGAAATTATTGGCAATTATTAAGACACACTCAATAAAGGAGTGGTTCTGCAGGTGGGGACCACAGACCACATCTCAGTACCAATGCTTTCTGGCTGATGTTTTGGTCACTTTTGAATATAGGGGGCCGTAGGAGGGCAACAACCCACCAGCAGGACCACTACCTCAGCCTTTGTGTAAGGAGGAACAGGAGAAACACTGCCAGAGCCCTGCAAAATGACCTCCAACAGGCCACAAATGTGCATGTGTCTGCACAAACGGTTAGAAATCGACTCCTTGAGGATGGCCTGAGTGCCCAACATCCACAGATGGGGGTTGTGCTCACAGCCCAACACCGTGCAGGATGCATGCCATTTGCCACAGAACACCAGGATTGGCAAATTCGCCACTGGTGCCCTGTGCTCTTCACAGATGAAAGCAGGTTCACACTGAGCACATGTGACAGACGTGACAGAGTCTGGAGACGACGTGGAGAGCGATCTGCTGCCTGAAACATCCTTCAGGATGACCGGATTGGCAGTGGCTCAGTAATGGTGTGGGGGGTGTGAGATAGCGCCTACTGCATGTGTTGGGGGACACTTGCTTAGCAATGGGATTCAGTCACACAGGCACGTTTTTCTCACAAAAACAGTCCATGTGGTTTATTTAGGCATCATGAACCTCACCGCATGCTATGTTGCACATCACAGACCTAACACATAGCTCATTATATACATTTTAACTGACACTTCATAGAACACAATAGGCACCAACTGACAGCATTAAGTTGCAGTCTCTATACATGCTGGACCTTACTCCGTCCAGTTACCATGGGTGACCGCACAGTTCATTAACTGACCCCCTGTCAGTGCACACAGTTCCCCATACTCTGGGTTACCTTCCAGGATTTCCTGCTCCACGTGCTGACTCCTGTCAGTACTCTCCCAGGGAAGCTGCCAAACTGGGAACACCATCATGGACAATGCCTTGCTTTCTAGGCCACCTGACAGTCCAGATCATCAGATGGGCTCCCCCATTGCAGTGCCATCACAGACTCTGCTTACACGGCTTTCAATGAGCTCTTCAGGAAGTCCTACTCCCAGGAACTTCCAACACATGTTGTGCTATTCAGGAAGTCCTACTCCTAGGACTTCCAACACAGGCCTTCAGATCCAAAGCCTCTCAGTGTGCTTTTCAGGGATCCGATCCTACTCCCAGAATCTCCCAACACACAAGTCTTCAGGTCCACAGCCTCTCAGTGCGCTATTCAGGGATCCGGTTCACGCACAGGACCTCCAAACACACAAGCCGTCCAGGATCCACACACTCTGCCACAGAGACCATGTGGCCACACCATGGTCACATTATGTAGTTATAACCACTCCCATACATGGGTAATGTGTGGTTATTCAGACCCGCCCAGCTCTCTGACTAACCCTGCAAGCCTCCCTTTACAAACTATGCAAATACTTGTGGGACTACAGGTCCCAGAAAACATTACTTCAGGCTTACAGCGCAGACTCCCTCTGCGACACGTACTGGCCATTTACAATCATGCCGGACACTGTTACATTATTAACATTACAGATACACCTCCATGTGTATCCCGAAGAGCACATGCAGTGCCCCCTAGCTGCAGAATGGGTAACTGCATCACAGGTGGCACTTCTTTGGAGGGCAGCACAGCCCTCCATGTGCTTGCCAGAGGTAGCCTGACTGCCATTGGGTACCGAGATGAGATCCTCAGACCCCTTGTGAGACCTTATGCTGGTGCGGTTGGCCCTGGGTTCCTTCCAATGCAGGACAATGCCAGACCTCATGTGACTGGAGTGTTTCAGCAGTTTCTGCAAGATGAAGGTATTGAAGCTATGGACTGGCCCGCCCGTTCCTCAGACCTGAATCCGATTGAACACATCTGGGACATCATGTCTCACACCATTCACCAACGTCACATTGCACCACAGACTGTCCAGGAGTTGGCGGATGCTTTAGTCCAGGTCTGGGAGGAAATCCCTCAGGAGACCATCCACCGCCTCATCAGGAACATGCCCAGGCATTGTAGGAAGGTCATACAGGCACGTGGAGGCCATACACACTACTGAGCATCATTTCCTTGTCTTGAGGTATTTCCACTGAAGTTGGATCAGCCTGTAAGTTCATTTTCCACTTTGATTTTGAGCATCATTCCAATTGCAGACCTCCGTGGGATATTAGTTGTGATTTACATTGATCATTTTTAGGTTTTATTGTTCTCAACACATTCCACTATGTAAATGAATAAAGATTTACAACTGGAATATTTCATTCAGTGATATCTATGATGTGGGATTTTAGTGTTCCCTTTATTTTTTTGAGCAGTGTATTTATTGTTATACATTTTAGGTCATTTCTCGGATAACCCTTGATTGGTTTCTGTGGACTTGTATGTTAATCTGCACTGAAAAAAAATGATTTTCTATTGAAAATGGAAAAAATAAAACAAATATTATTTTATATATGCAAGTTCACAGATCTAACAATGACATAGATGGTATAAAGTAGGGATGTTTGAAGGCAAAAGTTGATATTGCTACATAAAAGCACAACATGATTAATTACAGTCAGTGGTCAAAAATGCATTATGGCATATGACCCACACATTTAAATGTCACTATGTACAGTACGCATCCCAGGGATGCCCCATGTTATCAAGATCTGGAGACCGTACAGGCCATAAATTCAAAGCAAATGCCTCTACATGTTCCAGGAGTCACTCTACGATTGCTTATGGCTGCATCCACTGGTGCTGTGAAAAAGAATAACCATGAGACAAATTCCAATTAACACTTTTCTGTACAGTATTACTACTGCAAATCATGTTCTAACTGCAGATGTTAGCCAAACTAAAAGCATAGTAAGGGCCTATGATGATGTTAGTTTGGCCAGATGAACAAGTGGATAGATCAGCACTCGCCTTCTTATGAAACTCGTGTGAAATTAACCTAAGCGCAGGAGACATTAAAATATTTCTGTGTTGTGTATATTAGATTATTTGCAAGTTGTTCTAATTTTTATTTAGTTTCTTACTTCTGAGACCTCTGCTTCCCATGATCACCTGCTATGCTATGAATATAACTTTCTCACCTCACCATGACCTTGTTTATTCCTTGAAATGTTCTACTTACAATCCAAATCATTGCATTTGGAAAGTTAATAGGAAAAAGTTATAGGAAAGCATAGTTGTAACGGGTTACACCTCTAACCATGATAAAAGCTCTAACAGTCCATCTAAATGGAGAAAAAATCTGTAATGTTTCTAATAAGATTTCCAGCCTCAAGGACATTTTTGTTTTACAGTCTGCAATAACTTTCAATGTCAACTTCGCTTCCTAAGTTTAACAACATATTCCCAAAGCAAAAACTACCAGAGCACTTCCCCACAATTTCACATTTAAGACCTGAAAAGCAAAAAATGAAAACTTTCTCTTATTTATCATTATAATTTTAGACTATAGTGATTAAACCAAGGATAACTTGATTACCGTACATGTTCTTCTAGTTTAATTAGACTTCTGAGGGATTTAAAAATATAGATCAAACATTTTCACCAAATTTATTTTGCATGCTCTAAAAAACAAAACAAAAGAAAAACAGATGTGATGAAGTCCTAGTACTAAAGCCTAAACATGGAGTATGCTGCCAGACGAGCACTTTACAGGAGGTCTCAGTATGTTTGTAAATAAATATAAACGTATAATTAAAATCACATAAGAAAATGAGGGCTTCTGGGAAGTGATACATGGATGTTTACTTCTGTTAATCTATCTGTGGTCACAGTCTTTCATTTGTTTTAGTACAGTAATCATGATAACAAATGATCTAATGGATGGGAACAAAATATAAGGAAAATTCGGATATACCCTAAAGACACGCAGATATGCATTGTGGATATGTTATTGGATAAAAAGATATAAATACATAAGTGTATATTTATAATGTGTAGAAATACACACTTTATTAACAGTCATTACGGAATTTGTATTTTTGCTGATTAATTTTATTAATGAACAACTACAGTGCAGTCAATTCAAAAGATTAATAAACCTGAATATATAAGAAAGTAAAAGTGAGGTTTTGTCTTTCTTAGGAGAATATCTATGTGTGCAAAATTATTGGCCAACTATTAGAGCTCAGAAATTACACCACTAAATGAAAAATGTAAATTTTCACATCTCAGTTGTTTATTTTAATCTGTTAAAGTGAGAATAACAACTTAAAAGGTACAAAAATACATTTCTGACATCTTAAACAGAAAGTTAGTGACCAATATAGCCTCCCTTCTTTTGCATAACAGTCATAAACCTTCCATGCATGGTACTTGTCAGTCACCTTTTTGGGCAACACTCACTCCAGCCTCCTAGAAACTGATACATAATTAAAAAGGTTCAACCTTTCTCTCCAATTGTACATTTTGTCATTAAGTTAACTATAACCTGCAATGTTATGTGTATTGATTAAATCTAGCCCTGTTTTAAAAGCTGGTATTGGAGCGCCCCCAGACACAGGGCCGCGGGGTACTCAGTACCGGGCCTCTCAGTCCTGGGGTTGTCACGGTGGCTAGACCCGGTCCGTGACCCTGCTAAGGGGCGTCCAATGAAAGGTGTGATGATGGTGCTTGGTGCAGGTCGCGATGAATAATGAGGACACAGGGTTGCAGTCTCTTTACCTCTTTACTGAAGGCTTCAGGATCCGCAATCCAGAGTACTGCTAACAGGGCTGTCTGAGACCGGCCGGTCCGAAGGCACATCCAGAGTTCCCTTTGCAGGTGGAAATCAGTGCCTACCTTCTAGCGCCTGTGTGTTGTATTACCTCCCTGCTGAGCACCACGGGATAGTCCTCACAACTGTTGTGTCTGTTTCTGATGTTCTTTCTCACAACTTGGATCTGTTCTGATGTTCTTCTCCAGATGATATGGCTAGGACGCACCCGTATGACGGGTAGGCCTGGAGTTGTTCCAGGACCCTAGCGTCGCCCCTCTCCCACAATTGCCCCCTATGTCTGCTTAGGTGTTTTAGGTGAGACAGCCAACCTATAATCAACTGTCCTGCCGCTGTTTGAAGTACTGCTTGGAGCTCAATACTTCCTTGGCGTTCTGGCCACCGGCTACGCGCCTCAGTAGGATGTTGCCGATCTCGGGGCATGACTCCTACTGGCTTTATCTCCTTTTTGCTGCGATCTCGTTTCTCACTTCTCCACAATATATCTCGCTTTGTTTCCTTTCTTAAGATGCCGTTGCATTCGAGTGCAGGCGCGGCTCCGTAACAATCTGTCCTGTTCGCTAGGTCACTGTCAGGATCCCACCCCTGACAGAGACCCCCCTGAATCTTCCCCCGCAACACCCCCTGCCACAGGATGTTGCCTGGATCCAACCCAGTCAGCTTCTGTCTAACTTCCTATCCAGCCCCCAGTTTTACCCAAGTGTGAGGAGTGGCCTAATACATAGAACCTTTTGCTCCCCCTGGTGGCTGAAGTGTGAAATGTAGTGTGTGACTGTGATACCTGGTCAGGTGAACTTCTTTTGTGCAATCAGACGTAACATCACTCCCCTTAGTGGCAGAGCAACATTACTGCAACGACCAGATCTCTGGGGCGCTGCAGTATAATGTCTGCCTTTACTACCTCCTGTGGTAGGGCATTCCACATTCTGACTACTCTTACTGTAAAGATCCCTTTCCTATTTAGCTGCCGGAATTGCCTTTCTTCCGCCCGTAATGAGTGCCCCCTAGTCCTCAGTACGGTATTTGGAAGGAACAAGTCATGTGCCAGTGTTTTGTAGTGACCACACATATATTTATACATATAAATGAGATCTCCTCTGAGGCGTCTTTTATTTTTAGCTAAACAAGCCCAACTTTTCCAACCTCTCATCATATGACATGCCTTCCATCCCTTGTAATAATCTAGTTGCCCATCTTTGAACTGATTCTAACTTCTGAATATCCTTTTTAAAATGTGGAGCCCAAAACTGGATCCGATATTCTAGATGTGGCCTCACCAGTGATTTATAAAGGGGTAATAATACGTTGGGACCGTAGGATTTTATCTCTATTTATACATCCTAAAATCTTGTTGTTCAGAGAGGTCTATTGTTTTTCTTTGCTATAAATCTCCTATATAAGAAGGGTCCAGAAGTTTTCAATAGGGTTTAAGTAGAGTAAGTATGGGGCCATGTCATAATTCTTTCATCTTTAAGGTCTTTCCTGGCTATTCAAGCAGTGGAGTACTTCAATCCATGTCCTGCATAAAAATCATGGTTTTCTTGAAGGATGCAGACTTTTTCCTGTACCACTTCTTGATGAGTGCCTTCCATAAACTGGCAATAGGTTAATGGAAGATTTTGAGTTGTCATGCCGAAAAGGTCCAACTAGCTCATCTTTAACAATACCAGCCCATAGAAGTACCCCACCTTCGCCTTATGGAATTGGAGTACAAGTGAAGGTCTGTTCCCATTACTGACCCAGCCACAGGCCTATGCATCTGGTCTGTCAAGAGTCACTCTCCTCTTATTAGTCCTTAAAGCTTTAGAAAAAAATCTGTCTTCAGATATTTCTTGGCCTAGACTTGATGTCTCAGCTTATGCATCTTGATCAGTGGTGATCGGGTTTCAGCCTTCCTTATATTGGCCATGTCTCTCAGCACTGAATGCTTTGTACTTCTGGGCACTCCACAGAGGTTGCAGTTCTGGATGATAAAGGGCCCCTGGTTTCTTCATGGTTGATTCTTCTCAAATCTATGACAGTTAATGTACATCTTTTGATCGCAGCACTATTTGTAACCAACCTTTAATGGTTCTGTGATCATGCCCTAACGCCTAACCAATTCAAGAGTGCATCCCTCTGAAAGACATTTAACAATTTTCACTTTTTGGTTCAATTAAATCTGCTTGTTTTCCTCAGAGAAAATGGGCCAATCTGTCTAATGAATCGGTTGTAACAAGTGTAACAAGTGAAGCAATTTTTCTCTTTCTTGATATCATGTTTTCCTAGGGATTCCAAATTGCTATTAGTAAAATACCTATATATATATATATATACAGCGCTGCAAAAACAATGTAACAGCAATAAAATTGCCCACACAGAGACATACAGACTGCTCTGCCCATCAATGCAGTCTTATCAGTGCCCATCAATGCAGCCAGTCAATATCCTTTCAGCCAGTGCCCATACTGGTAGAACTCTGCTTTTACCTCAGGTTCAGACAAGTGTGGTGCGAGAGTCCCCAATAGGCAGGTAAATGTCCCCGATAGGCAGCATAGTACATAATAGGCAGGTAAATGTCCCCAAAAGGCAGCATAGTCCCCAATAGGCAGGTAAATGTCCCCAAAAGGCAGCATAGTCCCCAATAGGCAGGTAAATCTCCCCAAAAGAAGGCAGCATAGTCCTCAATAGGCAGTATATGTCCCCAATAGGCAGTATAGGTACCCAATAGGCAGCATAGTCCCCGATTGGCAGCATAGTCCCCAATAGGCAGTATATGTCCCCAATAGGCAGCATAGTCCCCAATAGGCAGGTCAATTTCCCCAATAGGTTGTTAAATGTCCCCAACAGGCAGCATAGTCCGAAATAGGCAGCATAGTCCCCAATAGGCAGCACAGGTCCCCAATAAGCAGCATAGTCCCCAATAGTAATTAACAATAGCAACCCTATTTCCCAGCCAGATAATAATAATAATAATAATAATAATAAAATAAATATATAAAAAAATATAAAAAATAGTCAGACAGAGAAAATGGAAATTGCTGAAAAAAGGAATGGCTAACCACTCGGGGCATAAAAAAAAAAAAAAAAAACACAATATAGGAATTAAAAAAAAATGTATATATAGATATATAATAAGACAATATATACGAAATAAGTACAATAAAATATGCCTTTATTATGTATTATTGGCAAACAATGGCACAAACAATGTGCACGTACTTGGAAGTAATGAATACCACAAAAATAAAAAAAAAGGTGGAGATGAAATATAAAATATAAATTATACAAAATATTCTGCAACCATCAGAAAAAATAGGACAATGGTGTGCGCATACAATCAGTCCCTCACACACAAAAAAATATATATAAAAAAATGATTAATATATGTGTAGAAGACAAAAATCAGTCAAAAAATGGTGTATACATATAATCAGTCCCACAAAAAATATATACGGTATGTATAAAAATGCAACAATATATGTGTAAAGGACACTAATCAATATTCACTAAGTGTAGTGTAAAAAAAAAGTGCATGTGCAATATAAAAATATAAATATGATACAAAGTATCAAACAGATAATGACAGTATAGTCAAAAAGGTGCAAATAACCAAAGTGAAGGTAATATGATATATATACATATATTTCCTATATCTATACACAACGCACACACCAAGACTGTACATAAATTCAATGATGGTGTATACCTTATGAGCTCATTTTGTATATAAACACCCAGGTTCTGATCGTAGACCACCCCCTGACGAAGGATTATCCGAAACGTGCTTCGAGGTGCGCTGTACTTGGAAATGACCCCTGTCCTAAGGCTACACCTTCCTCATTACACAAATACACATCACCTGATCTGCTACATCCAATAAGCATTCAGGTTTAGACAACTTGGAGTTGGAAAATCTGCATAAAAGGATAATATGGTTAGGCTATGTGCACACGTCAGGAATTCTTGCAGAAAATTCCTGAGAAAAATCTGACATTTTCTGCAAGAAATCTGCAAGAAATCTGCATAAAAGTGTGGGTCACAAGGACCCAGAAACAACGACCATTATATCCAAAGATAAAATAATGTATGTAAAAGAGTTTATTTAAATAACTTTATTGATCCACAAAATACATATACAAGATATAACATACATTACACATGAAGGGTACAGGTAAGTATCAGGTGCTGCAAAGTGTGCCTCAACACCGCAAGATAATAAAAACAAACGAACTAAGGGCGCATGGACCCAAGGACGTACACACCCGCAATAATCCAGACATGTGCCACCAAAATTCTAATAAATAAATAAATATTGCACATATTGAGCTGTAAGGAAGCCTCCGTTTGGACCTAGAGCCAAGTCCCTTCCAGTGCAAGTAAGGTACTGACTATCCAATACAGCACGCACATATAGGGCACAGGAAAATTACAATTTTACCTCCAAGTGGAGAGCTGGATGATACGTCCACAGGATCCGTGCGTCCTCCCCGACGCACGTTTCGGTTTTTCACCTTCCTCAGGGGGCCCCCTGAGGAAGGTGAAAAACCGAAACGTGCGTCGGGGAGGACGCACGGATCCTGTGGACGTATCATCCAGCTCTCCACTTGGAGGTAAAATTGTAATTTTCCTGTGCCCTATATGTGCGTGCTGTATTGGATAGTCAGTACCTTACTTGCACTGGAAGGGACTTGGCTCTAGGTCCAAACGGAGGCTTCCTTACAGCTCAATATGTGCAATATTTATTTATTTATTAGAATTTTGGTGGCACATGTCTGGATTATTGCGGGTGTGTACGTCCTTGGGTCCATGCGCCCTTAGTTCGTTTGTTTTTATTACCTTGCGGTGTTGAGGCACACTTTGCAGCACCTGATACTTACCTGTACCCTTCATGTGTAATGTATGTTATATCTTGTATATGTATTTTGTGGATCAATAAAGTTATTTAAATAAACTCTTTTACATACATTATTTTATCTTTGGATATAATGGTCGTTGTTTCTGGGTCCTTGTGACCCACACTTTTTTGCTGTCCTCCATTTAAGCGACTTATCCTTTATTATAGTCCAATTAGATTTTTTATAGCTATAAATCATTGGTGAGCTTTTTATGGCCTCCATATTGATATCTTGTTCAGCTATGTGTTTTTTTGTTGTTATTTTGTTTATTCAAGAAATCTGCATGCATTTTTGCCGCGGTTTTGGTGCGTTTTTTTCCGGACATTCCCCAATGCATTTTATAGTGGGAAATCCGCAAAAAACCCGCAAAATTAATGAACATGCTGCGTTTTTTACCGCGATGCGTTTTTTTGTGGAAAAAAACGCATCATGTGCACAAAACATGCGGAATTCATTCTAAATGAAGGGATGCATATTGTATGCTTTTTTTTTGCAGTTTTATAGCCTTTTTATCACGAAAAAATGCGAAAAAAACACGAAAAATCAGCAACGTGTGCACACAGCCTTAGAATACTCCTCTGAAAATTATGTACATAATATATATTCATCACACATCCAAACACACACACAAAGTCACACCCATTAACTTATGTTTCTGAATGTCTTATGTGGTAGTACAGTTTAGTCCAGTTTTCTAAATGTATTTGAACCCTGTAATCCAAGCTGTGTTATTATCTTTGAATCTGGACACCTATGTATTGCAAAATATGTAGTGTGTGCCTGTTATACAGTAGTGCATTTCTGTGGGGTGAGAGTGAGGTTTTGCTAGATGACTTAAATTCATGTAAATACAAAAAAAAGGAAATAATCATTTATCATTACGTTTTGACATCTAAAGTAGCAAGAAGGAAAATAAAGTAACAATCATGATGGCCTTTTATTTTTTATTTTGATGACATTTGACGTTCTTTATGTCATTAGGTAATGCAAGGGAATTATCCAACCTCCTGAAGTATCACATTGGTGAGGAGATTCTGGTTAGTGGGGCGGTCAGTCAGCTTGTGAGGATGAAGTCACTTCAGGGAGAAAAACTGGAAGCTGTCTCCGTAAGTGATAATATTGGTGTCATTAAAGTGATGGAACAAGACAACGTCAGTGGGACATATTCTGCCCTATAACACTGTGATTGTGGTGGATCACAGTGCAGTATCATGTCAAGGTCACTACTTTTAAGGGTACCGTTACACTAAACGATTTACCAACGATCACGACTAGCGATACGACCTGGCCGTGATCATTGGTAAGTCGTTGTGTGGTCGCTGGGGAGCTGTCACACAGACAGCTCTCCAGCGACCAACGATGCCGAAGTCCTCGGGTAACCAGGGTAAACATCGGGTTACTAAGCGCAGGGCCACGCTTAGTAACCCGATGTTTACCCTGGTTACCATTGTAAATGTAAAAAAAACAAAACACTACATACTTACATTCCGGTGTCTGCCACGTCTCTCGCCATCAGCTTCCCGCACTGACTGAGTGCCGGCCGTAAAGCACAGCACAGCGGTGACGTCACCGCTGTGCTCTGCTTTTACTTTACAGCCGGCGCTCACAGTCAGTGCGGGAAGCTGACGGCCAGGGACCTGACAGACACCGGAATGTAAGTATGTAGTGTTTTTTTTTTTTTTACATTTACAATGGTAACCAGGGTAAACATCGGGTTACTATGCGTGGCCCTGCACCTAGTAACCCGATATTTACCCTGGTTACAAGCGAACACATCGCTGGATCGGTGTCACACACACCGATCCAGCAATGACAGCGGGTGATCCAGCGACGAAAGAAAGTTTTAAACGATCTGTTACGACGTACGATTCTCAGCGGGGTCCCTGATCGCAGTAGCGTGTCAGACACATTGAGATCGTATGGATATCGCTGGAACGTCACGGATCGTGCCGTCGTAGCGACCAAAGTGCCACTGTGAGACGGTACCCTAACTTATCGGTGTTTGAAAAGTCTTGTATGCTTTTTCATGTGCTTGCAATTTTGCAGTCAGAAACATCCAAAAGCCACATCAGATTTTCTGTAATCCCAAGATCATGAGTACAAATGTTGTCTCATGTAACCAACCCCAGTGGATAACATTAGCTGAAATACAGCTGGAATCACACTGCTATGTACAGACTGCCATACTTTTTATATGTAATGTCACTGTGGAGCCTATGTAGAATATTGATCTAAATGGTTATAGAAAATTCCATTAAGGCATCGATAAATTAATTTAGCTATAAATCAAAAACATGTGTGCTAATAATCCCACCAGCAGACATACCTACTACTATGTGCTTATCAGTGCAGGACATGTTGCTCTAGTCAAAAAGTAGAAACCATGATTAGATCTTTACCAGAATAATGATTTGTGCAACTGACAGATCGGACTAATGTGGGAAATTACTTATAATATGGAAAGCTAGTAAGAAACAAAGACAGGTATACAGAAAAATGAAAGTTCCACATTATATTAACAGAATTATTTGCCTGGCTTATAAAACGTGAGCTAAGTTGAAGACACATGAAAATAAGAAAATAGACAATGGACTGATTTTAAATAGGAATTTTCAAGCAGAGGTATTACTAATACTTTAACAGTCCTTATAACATTTAAGGATTATAATATCACCAAGAGATCCACCAGATCATGAAGGTCTATAAATAGCTAAACTCAACAATAAAACTACAAATAACAAAGAAGGAAAAGTTGTGTAATTATGGAAATAAAGAGATGAATAAACATGTTGAAATGATGAAAACATGCAAACAAATATTTCCGAATCTCTGATTTATTCAGTGTTGATTATAAGTGCCACACGTAGAAATATACTCACTTACATGCCTTAGCATGCAATCAGTGAGGCTATTAATTGAGACCTATTCTGCCATATTGAATGAACTTGGACATGCAAATCATCAAGATCTGCAGCTGGCAGTTCCTTTACAATTCAAAGTTTTAATTTATGTGAGACCAGAAGTTCAGAGACACTGCAGGACTTGGTAGCACATTTATTCCATGCAGGCCGCTCTCTCCACTGCCATCCTGCCCTGTACCATGATAACCTTGGAGAGTAGAAGTTGGCGTGAAGTCAGCTGGACATCTCGTCTATGATCAAATCTGAAGATGTTTGTGTAGATACGATGCCTTATGTTTGGTGTATGATTTAGAATTTCACTTCCATCACAGAATAGATTATTAAAATCACCAGACTGCATGTTGCTTGTGGTGCTATAAACAGCCTGCATGCTTGCTACCATGGTATACAGCGTCTCCCATTTCGCACATTTCGGATATTATTGGTTGGTGTTAAATATACATGTTTGCATATATTTATTTAGGACTTCTTACCAGATGTGATACTCCAAAGAAAATGTCACGATAATCCTTATAAAAAAAAATGTAGCGGTTTATTGAATTGTTCACCAAAATGAATCATTGCAGTAAAATATAAAATGTGAATTAACCCCATGGTTAATTCATTGAATTGGTTGCGGTTTATTCATTCATCTTTCACTGCATCATGTGTAAAAGTTTTAGCAGCTACTTTTCTATGAGTATTAGTCCAAATTACAGTAAGTCACAGGAGCACGTGTCATCTGCTTATACATAAGTATGAAAGTCCAGGATATCGTGTAGGCCCCAGGAGAATATGTCAACTCTTGAAATTAGAGACCCCCGAATGGTTAGAGTCACAAGTGAAGAGTGACCAGCTCCTCCCTGAGTGTCCTGTAGCATTATATGTCTCACAAAACACCTGTTTTGTCCATTCATTGAAGTCCATGGCGTACACCCTCCCATGCTAAGTGTACAAGAATAACCTAAATGTCATGTCAGCAAATATACCCAGTACAGAGCTGAGAATAAAAATGAATAGCCATAAATAATAGTTAATATTTGACAATTATAAAAGGTGCTGCCAGCAGTGGATCATGACATTTTGCATGTCCAAACGCATTTAGTGTGGCAGAACATTCTTCACACAACCTTAGTGATAGCATGCCAAGGCATGTAGGCATGTAAGTGTGTGCATTTTTGCATGCAGCGCTCATACTCGATACTGAATAAATCAAGATATTTTGAAAATTTTGTTTCAATTTTAACATCTTTCGCATATCATTATCATGTGTATACATTCTGTGATTTTCATAATTCAATGATTTTTCCTACTTGGGGGTGCAATTTTAATGTTGAGGAGTTTACATTCAGCAACTTTCCTTTGTACCTTTTGGAAATCCACCATAGCCAGCTAACTAACTAACCTCCTGTTAATTGTAGGGGGAATAACATTGTAGCATGCATCATCTGTTATTATTATTTCACTAAATTTGACACCTATACAAATACAGAATATTGGGGTAATAATTCCAAAATTTGTCTCTGACCATTGGTACAATTTTGAATAAGCATATGGTCAACGATTTTACCCCATTTCAGTGCTGGTTTTTTTTTATTTATTTTTTTATAAAATATGATTTTAGTTTTTAGTATGTGTTTCTGTGTAACTGAGTGACATAAAATTATGTTTTATTGCAGAGAAATTCCACGTTATTAGTTAATAAGTCACCTGTTTTTGAAGCAGACATGATGGCCACAAACGGTGTGGTCCATGCTATCAACACTATATTACAGCCAGGTAAGATGTAGTTGTGGTTCTGGTTATGTTTCAAATGACATGATAAACTTTTAAAGGGTATGGTATATATAACTATATAACCTCTGATGTATATAAAATAAAAAAAAACACTGCTTTGCCGGTTACAGACATGCAGACCAGAAACAGCTCTGTATAATGCCTGATCCTGCAGTGGTATATTAGGGCTTGTTTCCATTTACAGGGCCTTGTGAAAGTATTCGGCTCCCTGGAACCTTTCAACCTTTTCCCACATATCATGCTTCAAACATAAAGATACCAAATGTAACTTTTTTGGTGAAGTAGCAACAACAAGTGGAACACAATTATGAAGTTGGACGAAATGTATTGGTTATTTGAAATTTTTGTGGAAATTCAAAACCCCTTTAACTTAATACTTTGTTGCGCCACGTTTTGCTGCGATTACAGCTGCAAGTCGCTTGGGGTATGTCTCTATCAGTTTTGTACATCGAGAGACTGAAATTCTTGCCCATTCTTCCATTTTACAAACAGCTCAAGCTCAGTGAGGTTTGATGGAGATCGTTTGTGAACAGCAATTTTCAGCTCTTTCCACAGATTCTTGATTGGATTGAGGTCTGGACTGTGACTTGGCCATTCTAACACCTGAATATGTTTATTTGTGGACCATTCCATTGTAGATTTTGCTTTATGTTTGGGATCATTGTTTTGTTGGACGACAAATCTCCATCCCAGTCTCAGGTCTTTTGCAGAATCCAACAGGTTTTCTTCAAGAATGGTCCTGTATTTGGCTCCATTCATCTTCCCATCAATTTTATCCATCTTCGCTGTCTCTGCTGAAGACAAAAAAAAGGCCCAAACCATGATGCTGCCACTATCATGTTTGACAGTGGGGATGGTGTGTTCAGGGTGATGAGCTGTGTTGCCTTTACGCCAAACATATCGTTTGGCATTGTTGCCAACAAGTTCGATTTTGGTTTCATCTGAGCAGAGCACCTTCTTCCACATGCTTGGTGTGTCTCCCAGGAGGCTTGCTGCCAATGTTATGCGACACTTTTTATGGATATCTTTTAGAAATTGCTTTCTTCTTGCCACTCTTCCATAAAGGCCAGATTTGTGCAGTGTATGACTCATTGTTGTCCTATGGACAGACTGTCCCACCTCAGCAGTAGATTTCTGCAGTTCATCCAGAGTGATCTTGGGCCTCTTGGCTTCATCTCTGATCAGTCTTCTCCTTTTTTAGATGAAAGATTAGGGGGACGGCCGGATCTTGGTAGATTTGCCATTTCAATATGATCGCTTGCACAGTGCTCCTTGGGATGTTTAAAGTTTTGTAAATCATTTTGTATGCAAATCTGGCTTTAAACTTCTTCACAACAGTATCACTGACCTACCTGTTGTGTTCCATGGTCTTCATGATGCTCTCTGTGCTTAAAACAGAACCCTGAGACTATCACAGAGCAGGTGCATTTATACAGAGACTTGATTACACACAGGTGGATTATATTTATCATCATTAGGCATTTAGGACAACATTGGATCATTCAGAGATCCACAATGAACTTCTGGAGTGAGTTTGCTGCAGTGAAAGTAAAGGGGCCGAATAATATTGCACTCCCACTTTTCAGTTTTTGAATTTCCTCAAAAATTTAAAATAACCAATGAATTTCATTCAACTTCACAATTGTGGTCCACCTGTTGTTGATTCTTCACCAAAAATTTGCATTTGGTATCTTTGTTTGAAGTATGATATGTGGGAAAAGGTTGAAA